>NC_092342.1:218931923-219234807 GCF_046630445.1 Rutidosis leptorrhynchoides
CAGTCTAATATCAATTACATATCCAGATTCTCTCTCTCTCCAAAATACATCATCATCAAAAACAAAAACAAACAAAATTACTAACTAGCATCACAGCATTCGACACACATCAGCTGGCTTGAACTTGGTTTGAGCTTTGAGCATCACTTTCTCTGTTGAGGTATGCATAGAGGACATCGATCACACGTTGATATCTCATAGCTTCCTCCTTTTGATCGTCTCTGAATGTAATGTGATGGCGGTGAAGAGTCTCCACATCAAATCTCGACAAGTTCCTCAGCCACATAGGATCTAGAATCCTCACATTGTCGAACTGTATGCTTCCATCATCCTTCTCAATTGCAGTCAAGATCACTGCTTCTTCCGAAAACTCATCATAGAACCACCATCTGAAGTTCTTACAGATATCCTTGGGTAATGGCATCAAGGGAGATTGTTTCATATACTTAGCTGGACGGAACTTAACAACACGGATAGGTCCTCCCTTAGAATTTTTCTTTGTCGGGTTTATGGAAAACCTGGCGGCCGTTGACTTAAAGATGTCCCATTTCCCTGTCTTATACTCATATCTGAGTTTTCTTTGAAACAACCTAGAAAGGTCACAATCTTCAGCGTTCAACATCTTTAGCTTAGCAAGTTGCATGATCTCGAAGTACGGTAGAGTTTTGAAGTGACTTGGACGTGCCATATAATCTACTCCTCCTTCCCTCTTGATCGCAAAACAATTGATCTCCTTGAAATAGCCCCAACTCAAAATTTTACCCTAGGAGTACTTCTTGGTTCTTTTACCTTTCTCATAGAAACTGACAAACTGCAGCTCTAGCTCTGGCTTATCTACTTGATCAGGGTTAACAACGTTCTGTCTCCACCAATTCTGGCGATCTTCGTCTTCCTTAACATTTCTATTCACTTTAACCCTATCACGTTTGAACCATTTATTGATCTCATTCCATGTCTCGGCTTTAGCTTGTTCGGTTCGGAGTTTCTTATCTTTCAATTCATTTTCTTTTCTTTCTTTTTCAACGAGCAGTTTCTCATGTCGTATCTTCTTATTCCTTTCTAACATAACATCCACTTCTTTCACTTGTTCTTTGTATACCTTCCTCTCCTTTTCTAACTCAATTAAGTTCTTTCTTTTCTCCTCACAGCTCAAATTGAAGAAGTCACTTAAGGTGTTGTGTAACGGATGCGAGTACGGCTCAAGCGAAGGCATAACAATCTCAACTTCTTCTTCTTCTTCTTCTTCTTCTTCTTCTTCATCATCAGATTATGTCACAAATTCGTCTTCGAACTCAATAATCACATCCTCTTTCAAACTATCTTTACCAACAGAATCTTCACTCTTCTCATCAGCAAACAAATTATCAAAATCACTTAAGTTGATATTTTGGATTGATTCAGGAGGGATACTTGACAATGACTCTTCTTGTGGAGCCTTGTTTTTAGCTTCAACTGACTCTGCATTCTCCGTATCGTTTTCGCTGTCATATGCCAGAGCAGCAAGCTGTTCCAAAGGAAACTCACTTGGTGGAACGTCCTCCTTTTCTGTATCATTAAAAATATTTGAATAATTCATATAATATTCAGCAGTAAAGACCTCACCATATTCATTAAAACTTCGAATAGGTATCACTAACTGTGACGCCCCGTACAAAACCATTGTGTACGATTCATCAACAACAGGATCTTTACACGGTCAAATACTATATGTTGTTTGAAAACCAGTTTGCATTTATAAAAAGACACAGCGTTTACAAAAGATAACGTGACACAAAGGTTGTTACAATGTCATTATTTTTGAAAATAACATAAATTACGAATGCAAAAGAAAAGTTCCATAATTGAGACATCTCTAAGTTATACAGCGGATATCTAACACAGCAGGTCCTTAACAGCAATTCTAAACAGCATGACAGCAAGTCTAAAAGCGGAAGCAACAACGTCTAAGCACCTGAAAAATACACGCTTAAAAAGTCAACACGGAAGTTGGTGAGCTATAGTTTGTTTGTAATCAGTAATGAAATGTAGACCACGAGATTTCAGTGCTTCAAACAAGCGTTTTAAATCAGTAATTCAAATCAGTATGATAAAGTATATGCTTAACCGTGAGCACCCGGTAACTAGACTTAACGTATGTATATCACCCCCTAAAAGTACACCTGGCGAGTGCGTATGTCCTCGAAGTATTAAACACCCGTTAAATGCTAGCGCGACTAGCCCGAGTGGGGATGTCAAACCCTATGGATCCATATCTAATATTCGCGTCTACCGGTTCAAAAACCAATAGTTACACGTTACCGTGCTAAAGGGAATCTTTATGACGTTGTATAACCCACACATATGTAAAGTTTAAGTACTCGTGTCAAGTAAGTAAAACATAAAAAGCACATGTATTCTCAGTCCCAAAAATAGTATAAGTAAAAAGGGATGCTATAACTCACAGTGAATAAGCAATACAAGTCGATACGAAAGTGTGCAAGTAGTAAGTCGGTCCGAAAGGTCGTCAACCTAAATCAAAGGTTACTAGGTCAGTAGGTTGTCTTTATAAGTTCTATTAGTGCATAAAATAAGTTTAAGTGTCATCATCATCATCATCATTCATTATTGTAAAAGCTAAGTAAATTTAACAAGTATAGAGATCGAAACAACAGGCTGAATTGGATCAGCTGCTACGACCTCTACGTAAATCAAAAAGACACGTAGTTAGTGGCTATGGCTCTGTATGTGAGTCCTCTAACCGCTGACAAATTTTCAGAACCTAACTCGTCTTCGTTTGACCGTGACGACGGTTTAAGTGCGAGTAGGTCAAGAATTTCAGCACAACGTTACAAGGGCGTAGTGACTTTCGGAGGGCCATAAATCCTAAACCGTAACTCGGATTAAGACGGGGCCTAAACGGAAAATCATCTACTCGAACCGAACTAACAGAAAATCCACTTTACAGTAGCCCAGGTGGTCTGATCAGATATCAAAAACAGTAAACAAGTGCTCTGGTAGGGTTCTTAGTGCTTGATGCTCATCACTGTTCTCATCCTTGATGCTTGTAGCTTCAAGTGTACAACTCATTGATGGTTTAGCATCACTTTTGACCAAGATTCTACCATCAATACACAATATGTTAAGACCAAGTAATAACACAACTCATTTAAGAGTCTTAGATGGATGATGAACCAAGGTTACATCATATCCTTAGTCTTAACATAATTACAAGTTACATTTACAACTAAAGCTACAAACTTTACATCAATTAAACAAGTATGAACATAATCTAAGTCAAATGAGGTGATGGAACCCTAAGCTAGAGAGCTTGGATCCCTTTCACACAAGTTATAAGGTCACAAAGCTAGAAAGCTTGAACCTTTAGTGTTCTTGAAGAACTTGAAGCATAAAGCTTAGATCTTTAAGTTATATGAAGACAATAAACACAAGTTTTGATCTTTATAACAAAATAATGAGATCATAAGTTAGAAAACTTAGATCCAACAAAAGATATGAAGATCCAAGCTAGAAAGCTTGCATCTTGGTTGTTCTTGAAGATCTTGAAGCATAAAGCTTGGATCTTTAAGTTACATGAAAAACACAAGTTTGAATCTTTATAACAAAATAACAAGATTTAAAGTTAAAAGATATAGATCTACAAAGTGGGTGAAGATTCAAAGCTAGAAAGCTTGAATCTTCCATGTTCTTGAAGGATTCATGCTTGAATCTACAAGATGTAATCAAGATCAAAGCTAAAAAGCAAGACCTTTAAATGGTGATGATGATTTCGTGTAAGATGAAGGGAGAAGAAGAATAAAAATTTAATTACTTACACTTTTAGAAAGAGAAAGAACTAGAGAGAATTAGAGAGTGAGTGTGTGTGAAATACATGAGAGCAAGTGTTAAATGGATGGAATAAGGGTGGTATTTATAGGTGGTGAGGGGATGGTGGTGGTGAGTTGGCCGAAATTTAGGAGGGGGAACAAAGGGGACAAAAGTTTACTTTTTGGTTAATGGTTGTCTAAAGTTGGTGCTTATGTTAGGATCCCATGCAACATTAAGGATAATACTTGACATAAATGCTAGCATGTTCCCTCTAATAAAAGGGCATTTGTCTTACTTATTATTGGGTCACTAGTAATTAATAAGTGGGCTAAATAAATGGGCTACTAGCTAGAGTAGGGTGGGATTAAGTCCAACAAGGTAGAAAGTCTAACAAGACTAACTAGTAAGCATAATTAAATTACTACGCATAATTAAGCATCCAAAAACCCAAGTAATTATTATTATAAAATAATAATTAATATTTTGTAGTCATAATATTCCGATTATGACAAAAGTTAAACGTGTGCGCAGTTCGCGGTTTATTCGAAACGTTAAGTGACACTAACGGTCATAAAGCATCCGGTGATCAAGTTAAGTATCCTACGTACTCTAAGGCATGTTTTAATATATAAATGAAAGTAAACCATGTATATAAAGGTTCCAGAGTATAGAGTAGCACAGTACACACAAATACGCAGTTTCGCAAAAATACAAGGCACAAAAGCAAGTCGAAAAAGCTGGGTCGTTACATTACCCACCTGTTAATGGAAATAATGGAAATTTCGTCCCGAAATTTGAGGAGTGACTAAAAATTGTACCGTATTTAAATAATAAGTAGCGTATCAAGGTTCCGTGAGACTCGTAGGCTCAGAAGTGAGTTATTTACCTCGAAAGGTACTTGGGCGTATAAAAGTAAGAATAGGTATATTCCATTAATTAAGTCTCTTGTCCTAAGAGATCAACAAGTTTATTTTGTTTCTTGCTAACACGAATATGTCATCCGAATATATACCAACAGAAGGAAAGACGATATTTTTAGCCCTACAGGCATCTTCAATAAGCTGGATGCATGGAATACATCATGAAAGTTACCAAACTCATCTAAAATATTGGGCGCTTATGTCGCAATATAAAGCTGATAGATAGAATGGAAAACATGGCGATCACAATATACCGCATGTGAACTTATCCTTGGATGGAAAGAAAGCACAGTTCCATAATGTAACTTTATCCTTTCAGTTACATGTTGAAGTTAGGGTTAACATTAATCTAGAACAACGTATAGTTGTAACCAATGAAGGAAGGAATATGTAGAGTAACCACATCTGTGTTATAGACGTTTTAAGCAGTCCCTTCCAAGAGGATGATAAGATTCATAGATTCTTAAAGTATTTTATACTACATTTCCAAAAGAAAATTGCAAGAAAGGTTTGATCTTTGAACGAGAGTGAACTCTTCGAGCGGTTCGTCCTGAATTTGTCCTTATACTTAAGGGGATGCGCGAATGAGAAGATATGTGAACACTAGGTCATAAAGAAAGGTTTTCTCCGAGTGAAAACAATTTCAAAAATGATTCTTGTACCTCAACATACTGGTTCATAGAGATGATGTTTACGAGAGTGTTGCGATTAACCGTGAAATATTGAGAGTAGAGACCCGCCTAATGCCTTTCCTACGATAGGGTGACCACTGAGTGTACCTTGGAAAACTGATTTATCGGCCCGCGTTTTTGCCATGTCTAACCTTAAAAGGAACATTTTTTGAGTACAAAGACTTCCTAACAAATTTTTATAATTCTGCCACCCAAAGTGGCTTAAGCGTTTTTAACAAAGATTTTAATAGTAAGCTTCATCCCTAACGGAGGGAGAGAAGAAGTGTGATCCCTAGGTAGTGTAGTCTAATACGAAAACCTTTAATAAAATCAACCGAGGAAGTTTTGAAAAACCTTTAAACGTTTGATGTGACAACATAAATGGAACGAAGTTCTTGGTAAATTTAGAAGTATGTATAACGAGTACCATTTTGCACAAAATTATTTAACTTAAAACAACTCAATAAATGAGCGATTTTTAATTATCTTGAAGGTATAACCTAGTATGTACTAACCCAAAATAAGTAAGGGTAAATTTATACATATATGATTTTATAAATCGCGTAAGTGATAGAATAGTTTTTACTACTTTCATTTGTCCATAAATCTCGTGAGGACCACACGAATAAGCAACGTGTAAAAATTTTGATAAACATAGTTTTTCGTATTTCAGAGGTTATGATTTGAAAAGATTGGGTGGAAAATCCTTGAATCGTCGGGTGACATGTTACTAGGTAATGATGACTAATGAATTAAATGTAGTTTTGATGATTATCCGAACTTAAGTCTTTGGCCCAAAAATGTTCACGTGCGAAGCCGTTGCTAAAAAGTGAGGTATGAAGGATAGAGCATGAGGATGTGAAGTTAATCGCTGCTTGACTTTGCAAAATGCCAAACAGGTTATGGCTAATATTAAGGTCGGAATACTAATGGTGTTAATATCGCTAGATGAGAATCCCTTGGAATAGGTCAGGACTTTGAGTTATATAAGATAGAGCATCGCTCCGACAGGTGTGACGAATAAGATCCCTGGGGTAACTCAGTAATTTTGAATGGTTTAAGTGTTGATGGATGCCCGAAGGCTCTGCATGACATGGTAGTAAGTTCGTTCATCACATACACACACACATGAATCTCTCGGTTTCGATGGTTGTAAAGTCTTCATGATGATTTGGATACGAATAAGCAATGAAAAAAAATTTATATAACAAGCAACAACAAAAAAATTCATAGAATTCGTTTAAGGTGACAATGTAAGAAAAAAACGAAGTTCTTAGAAATCTAGGGTTATGTACAACCCGTACCATTCAAAGTAAAATATCTTTTAAATAAAAGATTTGGTTTGTAAAAGTGAAAGTAAAATTTCATATGTATTTGTCAAAAGTAAGTAATCATTTACTTTATTTTATATAACATATACGATTTCAAAAATTTGCACGAATGGCAAATAAAAATAAAATTTACTTTTATGAAACTTTGAGAGGATCGTACCGTAAAATAGTGTGTGAAAAATTTTTGGCAAACAAAATTTTCATATTTCGGAGGTTACAAGTTGGAAAAGGATTGATGAGGATTGAGTAAAAGATTTTGAAAATTTTAGGTGATCTTTAAGGTAATAAAAACCATTGAGTTTAAAAGTGGTTGATGACTATTGGTAGGGCATAACTCTTTCGACCAAAAATGCTTAAGTGTAAAGTTGTTTCTTATAAGTGAGTTACGAAAGGGAGAGTATGAGGATGGGAATTAACTACCCATTGATTTTGGAAATCTCGAACTGGTATGACTAATATCGACGTAAGAAGGGTGATGGTGTAATTATCATCGATTAAGAATTCTTTCGGGATAAGTTAGGATTCAGAGTCGCATAAGAATGAGCATCAAATAAGATTCTTGGGTAGTATAGAATTTGAATTGCTGAAGTGACGGGATACAATTTCCTTTATGTATCGTTGTCCATTGTATCGGTTTCTTTCAAGGTTAGAAAGTGAGCAGATTTGGTGAGGCAGTCAACGACAATCCAGATAGTGTCATAACTGTCTATTGTTTTCGGTAGCTTTGGGATGAAATCCATCGTCATCCCTTCCCATTTCCGTTGTGGGATCTCGGGTTGTTGAAGTAACCCAGATGGCTTTTGGCTCACCATCCTCGCGAGGTATACGAATAATCTTTTTACTATAAATAACTTTCACTTTCATCCTTGATAGCCAGTCCATTCCAACTATCTCATCAAAGCTTCCTAACTTAATGAGTATTAGGTTAACCCTAAAGTTCATTCCAACTTTTACATCAAGCTTCCTAACTTGATGAGTATTGGGTTAATCTTAAGATCCATTCCAACCAAATCTTATTATACTGCCGTGAAAATTTTATCAACCTTCTCAAATAATATCTGCTTGTGCGCAGGTAACTAATCCTTTCCAACTACTACTATAAAACTTCTAAGTTTTGTTAGCATGAGGTCATCTCCAAATGACCCACCTGTTAATTTTTAGGTACTACCTTAAATCATTCCTCTATCTCTACTAGCTTACCATTAGCTTGTCCTATAGAATACTTAACTCTCATGGTTGTTAATTGTCACGACCCGGAAAATTTTGACTAATTTTAAACCAAACTCTCGATACGATGTAATATATTCGACACGATAAGAAATGTCTGTTAGGTTGGATCTCAAAAATTTTGAACTGTTTCATATATTCAATTGACCTTCGACTGTTCCTGACGATTCACGAACAACTATTTGTAAATAGATATGTATGTATATATATATATATATATATATATATATATATATATATATATATATATATATATATATATATATATATATATAATAAATATAGTTAATTAAAAATATGAGATTTTTCTGAACACTTTTATCCGCCACTGAGTTAACAACGGAGTACGATATTTCAGCCCGTCTAAAACTGTCAGGCCAATGATATGAATATTACTCACATGTTAAAAATTAATTATTATTATATTATAATTATATTATTATTAATTATTACTGTATTTGTAAGTTTACACATGGAATAGGCATATTAGTGTCCATCCATCCATCCATCCTTGCTGTATTTCATCACCTTTATCATATTATCTATATTAATATTATAATCATACATGAAACATATATTTATATATGATACATAAACGCATATGGATATATAACCCTTTTCACATTTTTCACCCGGATGCTCCACTATTCTTTTAATAGATTTAGTGGATTCATTGTCTTTGGTTAGCTTTAAGTCGCTATCCGCTTTACTTATATATACAAACATATTACATGTGGATTCTGCGCAAAATAAAAACCAACATGTATTCCTTCAATCATTTCAACTCTTTGACAAGCATCACCACTTCTTTAATTGTAACAACCTTCTTCTTAAACCGCTGCCACCACCAGTTCCCTTCTCCATCACCATTATAACAGACATACGAGCCACCACCACCTAGGATAACCATCACCACCACCGAACACCCATCACCTTTATAATTTGTTCGTTTTTCAGTTTCATTTTAAAGTCGAACAACACTATCTTCAACCTTTTAACATCATCTAAACCGTCACCTTGATCATCACGTATTTCTATCCTATGGTTCAAACCGACAACCATTTGATCACCACATTATCAAACCCATCAAGCACCACCTCAATCCACTATTCTTCTTCGGTTCACTTATCACCCTCAAACACTCAACTTCCATCACCACACTACAACCATTACCGCCATCACCATAGATCACCATCGCTTCACCATCAAAAACCATCTACGAAAATCGTCTATTTCTGTTTTAATTCAAGAACAAAACAATCTCGTCATCTCTCTCTCATCTTTCTCTCTTTCTCACAACCACCTTCGGAAGCCTCAAACCAACATCACCTTCGATTCATCTGCTTAGCTATTTCATCTTCGTGAATACAATCAACAGCCTTAAACAATCGTAAACCACCATCACTCTCATCACCATCGTAGATTGCAATTGCTACTATCTTGGTATATGGATTTCTGTCAAGCAAGAACAACCCACAACCGTAAACAACCACCACTAACCACCATGATCCACAATCACCATCACCATACTATTTTCCTTTTTCATTACATCAAACAAACCTGTTGTACACTTGCTACTGCTACATCGCTGTACTGCTTCGATCTTTCTGATACGTTCGATTAAACCCATCTCAACAACCCATTTCGAAAACAACGGGTATATTTCTCTTCTTCTTAACCATGAACCCATTTGAACAACTACCAATAACCTGAGTTTTTTTGTTTCTATTCGATTCAACAAATCACCACTTGATCACCTCTATAAACCCATTAACCTGCAAACCCTTCGAAGAACTGCTGCTGTTTTTTTTTTACTTGAAAACCCAGCTCAAATTGCCATTATATTATCATTATTTTGTTGCTACTGCTACTGTTAATTTCTGTTTCTGTTTACTCTTCTCATCATCATTCACCTACAAACAATGAAGATAATAATACATTCAATTAAGTATGAGTGATGAGGATAACGGATGATGATAATATAATGGTGGGGACGGATATAATTGATAATGACGGTTCTATTTTGTTACGAATCCTATTAAAAAAAACGTATAGCTACTGGATTGCATAGTGGGTCTCTATGTTTCTGTTTTTACAATTAGGCCGGTATTATCATTTATCCTGTTGGGTCGAGCTTGTTTAGGTGTTGGACTTGCGTTTATGTTTTTCTGATATTGGGCCGAGAGATGGGGATAGAATTGATGTACGATGTAATGGTTGGTTCTATAGATGACGATTCTATGATAATTTCGTGTTAATAAAGAATAATGATAATAAATATGAAGTATTCATGATATTGTGATGATTATGAATCACGATCAAAAATTGATGTAAGTGTTCACGTGTATTATGAAGATGATGTTGTAGTTATGTGATGATTTCGGGTTAATGACGATGATAATGATAAATAAGATGAATGATGATGAACGATTTAATGATAATCAATAACCTGTTTCTTTTCGGTTACCATCTCATGTTTTCCTATAAACCCGTCGACAGAGAAAACCCTAGTAATCAGGCTTAAATCGGATAAGTTTTGTAAAGGAGAAGAAATAGGGAAAACAAAATATTATGGGAAAACAAAATTAGATGTATGGTTTAGGATTGCTTTTGGGTTAGCGGGACGTCGCGGGTCCAAACCAATCTTGAGGTAGTATTACTATAGTTTTTATTATTATTACAATTATTATTATTATTATTACTAATATGGTAGTAATTATCATGTATTATTATATTTAAGATTATAGTTAAATTATTATTACTATTATTATTATTAAGTATTATTATCATAATTATTATTTTCATTATCATAATTATTAAACCAATCTTTTATTAAAAACTATTATAATTATTGAAAGTATCATTCCTACTAAAATTATTATTTTGTTATCATTAAAAACTATCATTTTCTTTATTAAAATTTTCATTATGAAAAGTAACATTTTTATTATTATTATTAATATTATCATTATTACTATTATCCTTAACTTAGTATTATTACAATTATTAATTTTTGCAAACAGAAGATAATTATATAAAAGTATATTTATGTATACTAATATTACATAATATTAGGGTTTAACTAATATAATATTATTTAAAATTAGTATAATGTTAATTAAATCATATATCAAATAAGCATAATAAGTATTAATAAAATTTTATATAAATATTAATCTTATACATAACTAAATGTATATAAAGTTGTTCGATTATCATTACATGTGTTAACATATACATAAATGATATAGGTTCGTGAATCCGAGGCCAACCCTATACTTGTTAGATATCGTCCTATGTATTTTTACTACAAAATACATTATGGTGAGTTTCATTTGCTCCCTTTTTAATTGCTTTTGCAATATATATTTTTGGGCTGAGAGTACATGCGTTGTTTTATAAATGTTTTACGAAATAGGCACAAGTACTAAAACCAATTCTATGTGGGTTTAAACCAGAAATATACCCTTAGCTTGGTAACATTAAACTACTTGTCTATGTACGGTAGGCGCGAATCTTAAAGATAGATCTATTGGGCCTGACAAACCCCATCCTGACTATGGGATGCTTTAGTACTTCGAGGTTATTTTAAACACACCTGATCTGGTGTACTTCAGAGGGTAAAACATGAACGTTAAGGCTTGTTACCAGGTGCCTACAACTTATAGAATACTTTTATACACTTGCGAGTGTACATATATTTATAAAAGGAAAACTTGTGGTCTATTAATATATTGAAATGATTGTTATGATAAACATATGAACTTACCAACCTTTTGGTTGACACTTTTAAGCATGTTTATTCTCAGGTACGAATTAAGTCCTCCGCTGTGCATTTGCTCATTTTAAGGACATTACTTGGAGTCGATCATCGCAATGGGACCAAATGTTGATGACTTCATCCAGGTGGATAAGGACAGGGTCGTCACAGGTGGTATCAGAGCGGTGGTCTTAGCGAACCAGGTCTTACATTAGTGTGTCTTACTGATAGTTGTTTAGATGCATTAGTGGGCCTGGACTTTGACAGTGTCTGCATGTCAAAAGTTTTACTTATCATTTAGTGTCGAAAATTATTTGCTTATCATCCTTAAAGTCTAGACACGTCTTACTGCCTCTATTGCATAGACTGTGTATAGATAAATTCATATCTTAGCGTATCTGTTATTGTTACCTTTGACTGACATCTTTCGTAGATTTCTCCGTAACTTTTGGGATTTTAGTATTATATATACATATGTAAATTATGTATTGCAGGGTACTAATCAACATCCTATAATCTATTTCTTATCAAAAATCCTACATCTGATCGTACGAGATGTAGCGACCCGACCAAATCATGTTTGACGGCGCCGACTACTTAGGTCCCGTTACGTGGTCATAAGTCTTTATCATGACGTTTGACAAAAATATGTCGCATTTATTTCATAAGTAAAAGGATGTTTCAAGTTTACAAATGTAGTTCAAAAGACTAGTTACATTACAATGTTCAACGTACGAATGAAACTTATGCGACACAATTTAAAGTAGCCAAAAGACGCTCCAACTATGCATGTATACTCGACATCCAAGCAAGTATCAAAAGTAATGAGCGGAAGCATGTATCACACAAATGTTCAAGGACCTGAGAAAAACATAGAAATCTGTCAACGAAAACGTTGGTGAAATCATAGGTTTGAGTAAGTAAGTACAAGTGAACCACAAGATTTGCAACAATGAGATAATAGTAATACATTCCAAAAGTTTGTTTCACGAGCACCCAATTATCAATGCTTAACATTCCTTCCATAGAACCCCATCACAATAGTGTTAGAACATACACTGTTTCTCGAAAATACATTTCATTCGTAAACGGTAGCGAACCGATTGAATGAGGGTTTGTCAAACCCATATGGCCATATAACATAAGTTCTCGCTTACACCTGGCAAGTGTAACTAATGATAATCGAATTGAGGATTTTTGTTCAAACTCGTATGTAGAATGTTTGTTTTCCTGTACTTGTGTTCACTTAGTAAAAAGAACCGTTTATGTTTTCTCATCCCAAATGTAAGTGCAAAAGAGTAAAAGTGGGACTATGATCTCACCTTGAGTGCACGTATGAAAAGTACTTCACAAAGTAACGTGTGCGAAGGATAGTGCTAGTCTTGACCTAAACAAATAGGTCGTATAAATAACGGTAAACACGATAGGTCAAAGATGTTCAATTAGTCCTACGGCTCGTTACGACTCGATTATGTAGCATGTGAAATGAAATTGTCAAGTTTCATACAAGATACAAGTATAGAAACAAGTTAGGAAGGTTGCATAATCATTTGGTTAAGTTTGACAAAAAGTCAAACTTTGGTCGGTCAAAGTCAACGAAAAAGTCAACACGTTCGGGTCGGGTCCCGAACTATTTTTCTGAGGTTTTTAATCATGTATGAACATGTTAGAACAAGTTACGTGCGAATCGGAGGTGCGTAGCATAGCAAACATTATTCAAAAATCGACAAAGTTGGACAGACCACTTTGGCGCGCCGCGCGGGTATATGGCGCGCCGCGCCATTACCTGTGCAGAGAATTCTGGCAGTTTTTAAGTTTTATGCACGAACCTAACTTCAACCAATCACCATTTATGACTCGCTAACAACCAAAGCATGTATCTTATATCATCGGAAAGGTATTTTGACAAGGAAAACAACTAAGCACATTTCATCCATCACATTTACTTTTACAACAACCAAAATCACATTCAAAGCTCCTCATTAAATGCACTCAAGTTCATAAATGAAATTCGATGATTCGGCAACCAATTTACATGAATGATATGCCGTTTCAAAGGTGGTCAAGCATACAATACAACCTAACACTTACAAATAACATTTCATGTCATTCAAAGCAACAAAAGTTCATTTCGAGTTCATCAAACCCTAACCCAAATCCACCAAAACCAATAATCAAGTTTATGAAGTTTTCTAAAACAACCTACACATCAAATTGAAGCTAGTGTTACTAGTAACACATTTAATACTTGCACTTTACCATAACAACAACATTTAAGCAACCAAATTACCAAATCAAACACACCAAAGTTCATATTCAAGCTAGTTACTTCAAATAACGAAATCGAGCATATAAATCATATAATCATGTTAGACTTGAGCCATAGACACTAATTAACAACTTTATAAGTTAAAAACATCAAGAACACAAAATCTAATGATTTTAGAAAGTTACCCAAACTTGATGAAATCGGTATGGAATCGAAGAGGAAGATGAGAAGATTCCGAATATGCAATTTGTTTAGATGGATGCTTGCTTGATTTGATTTGGATGATGAATCCTTGAAGTGGTGTTTGAGAGATTTGGTGAAAGTATTAGAGAAAATGGAAAAAGAAAAGGAATAATGAATGGAGGAGGAAGAGTGTTGACTCTTTGACCTAGTCACCTCTTTGCTCCTTTGTCAAACTTAGTCCCTCAACTTTGAAAACGGGTGCGTGAATTACCTAAACGGGATAATTTAAAACGCGTATTAACGGGAGATGTTATAAACATATAACGGAGTTTAAAATAGTATAACGGAAAAGTAAACGGAAAAAGGCGGGATGTTACATTACCTACTCCTTAAAAGAAATTTCGTCCCGAAATTTAAGTAGGCGTAGTAGTCGTTGTTTCTTCCTCGGGATCTTGCGTTTCCGGAGCCGGGAACAAATGAGGGTATTTATTTTGCATTTGATCTTGCCTTTCCCAAGTAAACTCGGGTCCCCTTTTAGCGTTCCAACGGACTTTAACAATCAGAATTCGGCTTTGTTTCAATGTCTTGACGGAGGTGTCCACAATTTCAACCGGTTCCTCCACAAAATGAAGTTTGTCATCAATAGTAAGTTCCTCGAGAGGGATGACGATATCGGGTTCGGCAAGACACTTTTTCAAGTTAGATACATGGAAGGTAGGATGAACGGAGTTCAATTGAGGTGGAAGATCTAAACGATAAGCAACGGTTCCAATACGCTCCAAGATTTCGAAAGGACCAATATACCGTGGATTTAGCTTCCCGCGTTTCCTAAAACGGATTACACCCTTCCAAGGTGCGACTTTTAACATGACGCGGTCACTGACTTGAAATTCAAGGTCGTTGCGTCTTTTGTCGGTATAGCACTTTTGACGACTCCGGGCCGTCCGAAGCCTATCTCGGATTTGAACGATTTTCTCGGTGGTTTCGTGAATGAGTTCGGGTCCGGTGATTTGTACGTCGCCTACTTCGGCCCAACAAAGAGGTGAACGACATTTTCGGCCATATAGCGCTTCAAAAGGTGCGACTTTAATACTCGCGTGATAACTATTGTTGTAAGAGAACTCGGCGAGAGGTAAGTGCTTGTCCCAAACTTTTCCGAAATCAACCACGCAAGCTCGTAACATGTCCTATAAGGTTTGAATTGTACGTTCGCTTTGTCCATCGGTTTGAGGATGATATGCGGTGCTCATGTCTAAACGCGTTCCCAACGCTTCTTGCAATGTACGCCAAAATCTAGAAACGAAACGGCCATCTCGGTCGGAGATAATCAATAAAGGTACACCGTGTCGGGCTACGATCTCCTTAATGTAAAGTTGTGCAAGTTTCTCCATTTTTTCCGTTTCTTTCATGGCAAGGAAGTGTGCGGATTTGGTGAGACGGTCAACAATAACCCAAATGGTATCATAACCACCCGTCGTTTTTGGTAGCTTGGTGATAGAATCCATCGTTATCCTTTCCCACTTCCACTGCGGGATCTCGGGTTGTTGAAGTAGTCCGGACGGTCTTTGGTGTTCGGCTTTGACTTTGGAACATGTCAAACACTTGGAAACGTAAGTAGCTACGTCCCTTTTGATGTTCGGCCACCAATATAATTGTTTAAGGTCGTGGTACATCTTATTGGCACCGGGGTGAATCGAGTATCGTGACTTATGGGCTTCATCTAAAATAAGGCTTCGTAGGTCCCCATAACTAGGCACCCAAATCCTTCTGGCGTAATATCGGAGTCCGGTCTCCCTAATTTCGAATCGAGAGACGAGAATGTTCAAGAGCTCGTGTGAAAGGTTTTCATCCTTGAGAACCTCATCTTGGGCTACCCGAATTTGGCTATTAAGGTTTGTGTGGATGGTGATGTTTAAGGCTCGGACACGAAGAGGCACCGCTCTTTCTTTTCGACTTAAGGCATCGGCTACTACATTTGCCTTCCCGGGATGGTAACGAAGCTCGCAATCGTAATCGTTTATGGTTTCAATCCACCTTCGTTGTCTCATGTTTAGTTGCTTTTGGTCGAAAATGTGTTGGAGACTTTTGTGATCGGTAAAGATAGTACTCTTGGTTCCATAAAGTTAGTGTCTCCACATTTTAAGTGCAAAGACAACGGCTCCGAGTTCGAATCATGCGTTGTGTAGTTTCGTTCATGAATTTTGAGATGTCGAGAAGCATAAGTAATGAGTTTCGTTCGTTGCATCAATACACACCCAAAACCATGTTTCGAGGCATCGCAATATACAACAAAGTCATCATTGCCTTCGGGAAGTGACAAGATAGGAGCGGTGGTTAGCTTCGTTTTCAAGATTTGGAATGCGGATTCATGTTCATTTCCTAAACGAATTTTCTTTCCTTATGAGTTAACGTGGTTAGAGGACGAGCAACCAAAGAAAAATCCTTGATGAATCTACGGTAGTATCCGGCGAGACCCAAGAATTGACGGATGTGAGTAGGAGTAGTAGGAGTCTCCCATTTACTAATGGCTTCGATTTTCGTTGGATCGACTTTAATACCTTGGTCGCTTACAACATGACCAAGAAATTGAACTTCCTTTAACCAAAATTCACACTTGGAGTATTTGGCATAGAGTTGTTCTTGTCTTAAAAGTTCAAGCACAAGTCGGAGGTGTTCCTCATGTTCTTCTTCGCTTTTTGAATAGACTAAAATATCATCGATGAACACGATAACGAATTTGTCAAGATACGGTTTGCACACGCGGTTCATAAGATCCATGAACATCGTCGGTGCGTTAGTGAGACCAAATGGCATTACAAGAAATTCATAACTACCATAACGAGTTCGGAAAGCGGTTTTGGAGACATCTTCCCCCTTAACCCTCAATTGATGATAACCCGAGCGGAGATCGATTTTTGAATATACACAAGACCCTTGTAATTGATCAAAGAGGTCATCGATGCGAGGAAGAGGATATCGGTTCTTAACCGTCAATTTGTTTAGTTCACAATAATCAATGCACATTCGTAGGGATCCGTCTTTCTTTTTAACAAACAAAATCGGAGCGCCCCAAGGTGAATGGCTAGGTTGGATAAAACCACGATCAAGTAGTTCTTGGATTTGACTTTGCAATTCTTGCATTTCGGATGGAGCGAGTCTATATGGTGTACGTGCTACGGGTGCGGCTCCCGGAATAAGATCGATTTGGAATTCAACCGGTCGATGAGGTGGAAGACCCGTCAATTCGTCGGGAAATACATCGGAATAGTCACTAACAATTGGCACATCATCGATGTGCTTCTCATCGGACTCGACTTTCTTAACGTGAGCAAGGATCGCAAAACAACCCTTACGGAGTAGTTTTCTAACTTTAATACTCGAAACAAGGTTGAGTCCGGTGCAACTCTTATTGCCATAGACGATCAAAGGTTCACCATTCTCGATAGGGATTCGGATTGCGTTAAGATCACAAAGGATGTGAGATTTCGTTTTGGCTAGCCAATTCATACCGATTATTACATCGAAGCTACCTAGTTCCATGGGTATCAAGTCGATTTCAAACTCATTACCCAAAATGTTTAACGTACACCCCCGGTAATATGTGTCGGCACTCAATAGTTTTCCGTTGGCCACTTCAATGGTATAAGTGGTATCTAGTAGACGTGGTGGAGTATTAAAAGAATGAGTCAAAGTCTTGGATACAAAACTCTTATCGGCACCCGAATCGAATAAACAAGTAACATAAGTGTTGTTGAGAAGAAACGTACCCGTGACTAATTCATTATCATCTCAGGCTTCCTCGGTGTTGATGTTGAAAGCTCGGCCGCGCGTATTGGGGTTATCTTTCCTCTTCGGGCATGCATTTCTATAATGGCCCGTTTGGCCACATTCATAACAAGTGCCCGTTTTTGGTGCATTGGGCCCCTTTCGAGCGATGGGGGCAACACTTTTACACTCATTGGCCTTATGACCAACTCCTTGGCACCGGTGGCAAATTAACTTGCCACATTCACCAAAGTGATGTTTGTTGCATTTGTTGCAAAGAGGTAGGTTCCCGGCATAACCCTTCTTGCCGTTGGAGGTGTAAGGCTTCTTAGCAAAGTTGTTGTTGCTTGATTGGGAGGGTTCCCACTTTCTTTTGTTTCCGCCCGATTTATCCTCGGCCTTAGGTGCTGGAACTACAATTTCGTCAACCGTTTCTATCAATTTGCGGGCCATGTTCAAAGCTTCTTGATGATTAGTGGGTTTGGATGACATTACTCCGTGTTTGATAATCTTTGGAAGACCATCCATGTAAAGTTCAACCCTTAAAGCTTCGGGGTTCACAAGATTTGGGCACATCAAGGCTAGTTCGGAAAATCGTTGATTATAAGCCTTGAGATCATTTCCGATCGCCTTTAAAGTTCTTAGCTCTTGTTCGAGCCTTCGGGTTTCTTCACGAGGGAAATATTCGACAATCATCTTTTCCCTCAAGTCGGCCCAAGAGAGGGCGTGAGCTTCATCGGTACCCACCGATTGTACATAAGTATTCCACCATGTAAGAGCGACACCGTCGAAGGTGTGAGTGGAGTATTTGACCTTTTCTTGGTCCCGACAACCGCTTATGCTAAAGACGGCTTCCGTTTGCTCAAACCATCGGGTGAGCACGACCGGTCCCCCGGTTCCATCAAAAGTGTGAGTTTTGCACCCCATGAAGGATTTGTAGGAGCACCCTTCGTTTGAGTTACCGGCTCCATTGTTGTTGTTGTTGTGGTTGTTGTTATTGTTGGAGGAGTGATCGGCCATGGCCGCTTCCACGGCGGTGGCTATCATTCGTTGTAGAGCTTGTTCGGGAGTCTCATGGCGTGGCACACGACGAGGAGGCATTGTTCCTTCAAAACACAAGAATACCGTTGATTAGTATTCTTAATAATACTAACCATGATATGGAATAAGGATAGAGAAAAATTTTCCTTGAATCGCCTTAAATTCTTTATGTCATAATGTCAGAATGTTCATATGAGTCACCGTAATATAATCCCGGAAATTATATTACCCTAATTCATATGTGCATTCGACACTAATTCATTAGTCAAGGTGGCGCGTCAATTAAATTAAGTAACGTGAGATTAAGATTGAATAAGAATTTGATGTGATAGACGAGTTCGAGTATAATGCACAAGTAATCAAGTAATTCCTACTTCAAGTCTATATGCCGGTTGTAGTCTAGACTCACTAATGTACCCTATGACTCGGGGTTGACACCAATGAACTCTAATTCCCTACAACCAACGCTCTGATACCATCTGTAGCGACCCGACCAAATCATGTTTGACGGCGCCGACTACTTAGGTCCCGTTACGTGGTCATAAGTCTTTATCATGACGTTTGACCAAAATATGTCGAATTTATTTCATAAGTAAAAGGATGTTTCAAGTTTACAAATGTAGTTCAAAAGACTAGTTACATTACAATGTTCAACGTACGAATGAAACCTATGCGACACAATTTAAAGTAGCCAAAAGACGCTCCAACTATGCATGTATACTCGACATCCAAGCAAGTATCAAAAGTAATGAGCGGAAGCATGTATCACACAAATGTTCAAGGACCTGAGAAAAACATAGAAATCTGTCAACGAAAACGTTGGTGAAATCATAGGTTTGAGTAAGTAAGTACAAGTGAACCACAAGATTTGCAACAATGAGATAATAGTAATACATTCCAAAAGTTTGTTTCACGAGCACCCAATTATCAATGCTTAACATTCCTTCCATAGAACCCCATCACAATAGTGTTAGAACATACACTGTTTCTCGAAAATACATTTCATTCGTAAATGGTAGCGAACCGTTTGAATGAGGGTTTGTCAAACCCATATGGCCATATAACATAAGTTCTCGCTTACACCCGGCAAGTGTAACTAATGATAATCGAATTGAGGATTTTTGTTCAAACTCGTATGTAGAATGTTTGTTTTCCTGTACTTGTGTTCACTTAGTAAAAAGAACCGTTTATGTTTTCTCATCCTAAATGTAAGTGCAAAAGAGTAAAAGTGGGACTATGATCTCACCTTGAGTGCACGTATGAAAAGTACTTCACAAAGTAACGTGTGCGAAGGATAGTGCTAGTCTTGACCTAAACAAATAGGTCGTATCAATAACGGTAAACACGATAGGTCAAAGATGTTCAATTAGTCCTACGGCTCGTTACGACTCGATTATGTAGCATGTGAAATCAAATTGTCAAGTTTCATGCAAGATACAAGTATAGAAACAAGTTAGGAAGGTTGCATAATCATTTGGTTAAGTTTGACAAAAAGTCAAACTTTGGTCAATCAAAGTCAACGAAAAAGTCAACACGTTCGGGTCGGGTCCCGAACTATTTTTCTGAGGTTTTTAATCATGTATGAACATGTTAGAACAAGTTACGTGCGAATCGGAGGTGCGTAGCATAGCAAACATTATTCAAAAATTGACAAAGTTGGACAGACCACTTTGGCGCGCCGCGCGGGTATATGGCACGCCGCGCCATTACCTGTGCAGAGAATTCTGGCAGTTTTTAAGTTTTATGCACGAACCTAACTTCAACCAATCACCATTTATGACTCGCTAACAACCAAAGCATGTATCTTATATCATCGGAAAGGTATTTTGACAAGGAAAACAACTAAACACATTTCATCCATCACATTTACTTTTACAACAACCAAAATCACATTCAAAGCTCCTCATTAAATGCACTCAAGTTCATAAATGAAATTTGATGATTCGGTAACCAATTTACATGAATAATATACCGTTTCGAAGGTGGTCAAGCATACAATACAACCTAACACTTACAAATAACATTTCATGTCATTCAAAGCATCAAAAGTTCATTTCGAGTTCATCAAACCCTAACCCAAATCCACCAAAACCAATAATCAAGTTTATGAAGTTTTCTAAAACAGCCTATACATCAAATTGAAGCTAGTGTTACTAGTAACACATTTAATACTTGCACTTTACCATAACAACAACATTTAAGCAACCAAATTACCAAATCAAACACACCAAAGTTCATATTCAAGCTAGTTACTTCAAATAACGAAATCGAGCATATAAATCATATAATCATGTTAGACTTGAGCCATAGACACTAATTAACAACTTTATAAGTTAAAAACATCAAGAACACAAAATCTAATGATTTTAGAAAGTTACCCAAACTTGATGAAATCGGTATGGAATCGAAGAGGAAGATGAGAGGATTCCGAATATGCAATTTGTTTAGATGGATGCTTGCTCGATTTGATTTGGATGATGAATCCTTGAAGTGGTGTTTGAGAGATTTGGTGAAAGTATTAGAGAAAATGGAAAAAGAAAAGGAATAATGAATGGAGGAGGAAGAGTGTTGACTCTTTGACCTAGTCACCTCTTTGCTCCTTTGTCAAACTTAGTCCCTCAACTTTGGAAACGGGTGCGTAAATTACCTAAACGAGATAATTTAAAACGCGTATTAACGGGAGATGTTATAAACATATAACGGAGTTTAAAATAGTATAATGGAAAAGTAAACGGAAAAAGGCGGGATGTTACACGAGATGAATCCCTCAACCAGTTCGAATTCCTCGGATTCTGACAGCTATTCCGATATGGATTTTCACTCGAGCTCCGAAAGCATTGTAACTGGAATGAATCAACCAATTAGCCATCATCTATTCTGGATGAATTGGAGATGGGTTCGTAGTTGACTTAATCAATGGAGGTGCGAAGAAGGCGATTCTTTCCACCAACCAAATTCACCTCTTGGCGATGAACCTGAAGCACTTACCGGCGAACCTGTTCGTAATACCATTTTCCCTCTCATTTTCAGAGTAACTCGTCACGATTATATACTATCTCACATTTTAGACCTTATTCATCCGCTCGTTCCGACCGACAATCATCCTGGAGTAATAAGTCAACGAACTTCGCGCTCGAATAATCAATTTGGAGAATATGGTGCAAAATGTACCAGCTTCAGCAACATCACCGGCACCAACAGTACCATCATTAACAGCACCAGTACCATCAACAATCCATGTCTCGATATTTCATTCTGTACCTCGAGTATAATTATCGTTCTACAAATCGTTCTACATCATTTATCTTCGTTCGAAATGGCGATTATGTAATCTCTAATGTTTTAGAGATTATATATTCTTGTTCTAACGGTAAATCAAATGAGTTTAATATCATATTGACTCATTAAATCCATGATTACATCTGAAGAAAATATATATGTATATATATTTTCATAAAGATTGTAATTAAAAATTCTTTCGTACAAACTGTTAATGGTGAAAATATTTTAACGGGTAGTTAATACCCGAGGAATATTTAGTTTCACACTAATAAGTTACACTGTACATCCTTCGAATCTGATTCAACAGTCATTTACTATCCTATTTACATTCATCGATATACGAATCCGTTCACCACAAAATAACCATTTTTATTCAATTTCATATTTGGATTTTGACTTCTCAGAATCCAACAAGTGGCATAATGAAAAAGACATTGAAAAAAAAAATTTGTTAGAAACAAACGAATTAACTAATTGAAATATTGTTAAGAATCCACGCTAACTGTTCCTAGCTAACTGTTCCTAGCTAACTGGTTACATTTTATTTATCGCAATTTAATTATCGCAATTTACATTCTCACAATTTTATTTATCGTTATTTAATTTCTGTTATTTACTTTACGCACTTTATTTATCGTCATTTAATTTCTGTTATTTATTTTTACGCACTTTAAATATCGGGACACGTATACAAGATTTTGACATATCATATCGACGCATCTATATATATTATTTGGAATAACCATAGACACTCTATATGCTGTAATGATCGAGTTCGCTATACAGGGTTGAGGTTGATTCTATAATAATATATATAGTTTGAGTTGTGATCGAGTCTGAGACATGTACACGGGTCACGATACGTATTAATTAATTCAAATATTATATATTAAATTATATATGAATTATTGGACTGTTAACTGTGGACTATCGACTGTGGACTAATGACATTGGACAATTAAAATGAATTAAAATATTGATTATAACATATGAAACTAAACAATTTTTCAATTTTACCACTTGATTTCATCTTAAACCTCATTTGAATCTTGACGATTCCAATCTGTGTTCAAATCTTTCATGATTCTTGAAAACACCTCGATCGAGAGGATGAACCAGTCGCACTTCATCTATGGAAGAAAAGATTGATGCATATAGTTATGCACCTGAAAAACTCTCAAAAACTGAGTAATCATTTAACATGTAGCTGTGCTGATTCCTTTAGCGTTATTATTACCCAAAATAACTTTACAATCCCTTTTCAAGGTAGCTAATTTTGTCACAGCTCCAGCCAGTTAACTTCAAATTTTCGTTTGAAACAACATTATTGTTACCGGGGAACCTTTTATATTCCACCATATTACCATCCGCGTTTAATCATCTAAAAACACAATTCTCCTGAAACCACCTCGGTTTGATAACCGATGACCCCGATCCGTTAACTTTGAAAATGCTGACGAAGCAGCATGTTGTAGATGGTCTTAATGGCCAAAAGTTGATGATAGAGAAGGAAGTGTTAGGAAAGCTCGATAGAAAATTGGTACTAAAAATAAAATCGGATTGAGCACACCATGAAGGAGATCGAGGATAAATACAAGAACTAAACCCCATATTCAAAGAATTCAGGTAATTCTGGATCCGATGAAATCTTTAGAGAATATCTTGCCCCGAAGTCATGTTAAAATCTTACGAAAAAATTTTCTCCATCAACCTTCGAACTTAGAAATTCCAAAAGGTCATCATAAATATCTTCGATATTCTTGAGGATATTTTCATAAATATTCTTGTCTGAAATTATCTATCTCTTCGTGCTATCTATATTACATCATAAAGAAAACTGTTTTAGTTTCTAAAAATTCTATAACCTTCGAGTTTGAATTATGAATGATTCCTGGAGAAGTGTTGGGAATTGAAGCATGAGTTAGTATAACATAATGACGCCGGGCCAACGTGGTTATATTACAGTAAGTCATGCTAAATTTCTAATGGAACGTGATGATGATTTACAGATCATATCCTCATCATGTGCCATGTTACATAACTTTTTCATTCTACTTAATTTCTAAGCATATCACGAAAATATTTCCTTGATATTTCTGTTCTTCCATAATTCCAACAGTTTGCAAATAAATCGTGCGATTACATTTTATTTCTGATTAGAAGATTTCTTTAAATTCCTTGAATTCTGAAAATCAACCTTGACTATGTCAGAAGTTAAGACAAACCTCTAATCACTTCATTTCACTCTTTTGTGATAGCTTCACTCGTACACTTCGCATGATCGAATCTTTTTATCCATATTAATCGAAAATGATAATACACTATTTATATTCGTTATGAAAAACATTCTTCATATTAGCCATGACGACCTCGATCAAATTTCGGGACGAAATTTATTTAACGGGTAGGTACTGTCACGACCCGGAAAATTTCAAATAATTTTAAACCAAACTCTCAATACGATGTAATATTTTTGACACGATAAGAAATGTATGTTAGGTTGGATCTCAAAAATTTTGAACTGTTTCATATATTCAATTGACCTTCGACTGTTCTCGACGATTCCCGAACAACTATTTGTAAATAGATATGTATATATATATATATATATATATATATATATATATATATATATATAATAAATATAGTTAATTAATAATATGAGATTTTTCTGAACACTTTTATCCACCACTGAGTTAACAACGGAGTACGATATTTCAGTCCGTCTAAAACTGTCAGGCCAATGATATGAATATTACTCACATGTTAAAAATTAATCATTATTATATTATAATTATATTATTATTAATTATTACTGTATTTGTAAGTTTACACATGGAATAGGCATATTAGTGTTCATCCATCCATCCATCCTTGCTGTATTTCATCACCTTTATCATATTATCTATATTTATATTATAATCATACATGAAACATATATTTATATATGATACATAAACGCATATGGATATATAACCCTTTTCACATTTTTCACCCGGCTGCTCCACTATTCTTTTAATAGATTTAGTGGATTCATTGTCTTTGGTTAGCTTTAAGTCGCTATCCGCTTTACTTATATATACAAACATATTACATGTGGATTCTACGCAAAATAAAAACCAACATGTATTCCTTCAATCATTTCAACTCTTTGACAAGCATCACCACTTCTTTAATTGTAACAACCTTCTTCTTAAACCACTGCCACCACCCGTTCCCTTCTCCACCACCATTATAACAAACATACGAGCCACCACCACCTAGGATAACCATCACCACCACCGAACACCCATCACCTTTATAATTTGTTCATTTTTCAGTTTCATTTTAAAGTCGAACAACACTATCTTCAACCTTTTAACATCATCTAAACCATCACCTTGATCATCACGTATTTCTATCCTATGGTTTAAACCGACAACCATTTGATCACCACATTATCAAACCCATCAAGCACCACCGCAATCCACTATTCTTCTTCGGTTCACTTATCACCCTCAAACACTCAACTTCCATCACCACACTACAACCATTGCCGCCATCACCATAGATCACCATCACTTCACCCTCAAAAACCATCTACGAAAATCATCTATTTCTATTTTAATTCAAGAACAAAACCATCTCGTCATCTCTCTCTCTCATCTTTCTCTCTTTTTCACAACCACCTTCGGAAGCCTCAAACCAACATCACCTTCGATTCATCTGCTTAGCTATTTCATCTTCGTGAATACAATCAACAACCTTAAACAATCGTAAACCACCATCACTCTCATCACCATCGTAGATTGCAACTGCTACTATCTTGGTATATGGATTTCTGTCAAGCAAGAACAACCCACAACCGTAAACAACCACCACTAACCACCATGATCCACAATCACCATCACCATACTATTTTCCTTTTTCATTACATCAAACAAACCTGTTGTACACTTGCTACTGCTACATCGCTGTACTGCTTCGATCTTTCTGATACCTTCGATTAAACCCATCTCAACAACCCATTTCGAAAACAACGGGTATATTTCTCTTCTTCTTAACCATGAACCCATTTGAACAATTACCAACAACCTGAGTTTTTCTATTTCTGTTTGATTCAACAAATCACCACTCGATCACCTCTATAAACCCATTAACCTGCAAACCCTTCGAAGAACTGCTGCTGTTTTTTTTTTCGACTTGAAAACCCAGCTCAAATCACCATTATATTATCATTATTTTGTTGCTACAGCTACCGTTAATTTCTGTTTCTGTTTACTCTTCTCATCATCATTCACCTGCAAACAATGAAGATAATAATACATTCAATTAAGTATGAGTGATGAGGATAACGGATGATGATAATATAATGGTGGGGACGGAGATAATTAATAATGACGGTTCTATTTTGTTACGAATCCTATTAAAAAAAACGTATAGCTACTGTATTGCATAGTGGGTCTCTATGTGTCTGTTTTTACAATTGGGCCGGTATTATCATTTTTCCTGTTGGGCCGAGCTTGTTTAGGTGTTGGACTTGCGTTTATGTTTTTCTGATATTGGGCCGAGAGATGGGGATAGAATTGATGTACGATGTAATGGTTGGTTCTATAGATGACGATTCTGTGATAATTTCGTGTTAATAACGAATAATGATAATAAATATGAAGTATTCATGATATTGTGATGATTATGAATCACGATCAAAAATTGATGTAAGTGTTCACGTGTATTACGAAGATGATGATGTAGTTATGTGATAATTCGGGTTAATGACAATGATAATGATAAATAAGATGAATGATGATGAACGATGTTAATGATAATCAATAACATGTTTCTTTTCGGTTACCATCTCCTGTTTTCCTATAAACCCGTCGACAGAGAAAACCCTAGTAATCAGGCTTAAATCGGTTAAATTTTGTAAAGGAGAAGAAATAGGGAAAACAAAATATTATGGGAAAACAAAATCAGACGTATGGTTTAGAATTGCTTTTGGGTTAGCGGGACGTCGCGGGTCCAAACCCGGACTTGGGCATTTTTAAGGGCAACTTCTTGAGGTAGTATTA
Source organism: Rutidosis leptorrhynchoides (assembly GCF_046630445.1). Classification (NCBI taxonomy): domain Eukaryota; kingdom Viridiplantae; phylum Streptophyta; class Magnoliopsida; order Asterales; family Asteraceae; genus Rutidosis; species Rutidosis leptorrhynchoides. The sequence continues at coordinate 218,959,228 of NC_092342.1, forward strand.
CTATTGTTTTTATTATTATTACAATTATTATTATTATTATTACTAATATAGTAGTAATTATCATGTATTATTATATTTAAGATTATAGTTAAATTATTATTACTATTATTATTATTAAGTATTATTATCATAATTATTATTTTCATTATCATAATTATTAAACCAATCTTTTATTAAAAACTATTATAATTATTGAAAGTATCATTCCTACTAAAATTATTATTTTGTTATCATTAAAAACTATCATTTTCTTTATTAAAATTTTCATTATGAAAAGTAACATTTTTATTATTATTATTAATATTTTCAATATTACTATAATCCTTAACTTAGTATTATTACAATTATTAATTTTTGCAAACAGAAGATAATTATATAAAAGTATATTTATGTATACTAATATTACATAATATTATGGTTTAACTAATATAATATTATTTAAAACTAGTATAACGTTAATTATATCATATATCAAATAAGCATAATAAGTATTAATAAAATTTTATATAAATATTAATCTTATACATAACTAAATGTATATAAAGTTGTTCGGTTATCATTACATGTGTTAACTTATACATAAATGATATAGGTTCGCGAATCCGAGGCCAACCCTATACTTGTTAGATATCGTCCTATGTATTTTTACTACAAAATACATTATGGTGAGTTTCATTTGCTCTCTTTTTAATTGCTTTTGCAATATATATTTTTGGGCTGAGAGTACATGCGCTGTTTTATAAATGTTTTACGAAATAGGCACAAGTACTAAAACCAATTCTATGTGGGTTTAAACCAGAAATATACCCTTAGCTTGATAACATTAAACTACTTGTCTATGTACGGTAGGTGCGAATCTTAAAGATAGATCTATTGGGCCTGACAAACCCCATCCTGACTATGGGATGCTTTAGTACTTCGAGGTTATTTTAAACACACCTGATCTGGTGTACTTCAGAGGGTAAAACATGAACGTTAAGGCTTGTTACCAGGTGCCTACAACTTATAGAATACTTTTATACACTTGCAAGTGTACATATATTTATAAAAGGAAAACTTGTGGTCTATTAATATATTGAAATGATTTTTATGATAAACCTATGAACTCACCAACCTTTTGGTTGACACTTTTAAGCATGTTTATTCTCAGGTAAGAATTAAGTCTTCCGCTGTGCATTTGCTCATTTTAAGGACATTACTTAGAGTCGATCATCGCAATGGGACCAAATGTTGATGACTTCGTCCAGGTGGATAAGGACAGGGTCATCACAGGTGGTATCAGAGCGGTCGTCTTAGCGAACCAGGTCTTGCATTAGTGTGTCTTGCTGATAGTTGTTTAGATGCATTAGTGGGCCTGGACTTTAACAGTGTCTGCATGTCAAAAGTTTTACTTATCATTTAGTGTCGAAAATTATTTGCTTATCATCCTTAAAGTCTAGACACGTCTTACTGCCTCTATTGCATAGACTGTGTATAGATAAATTCATATCTTAGCGTATCTGTTATTGTTACCTTTGACTGACATCTTCCGTAGATTTCTCCGTAACTTATGGGATTTTAGTATTATATATACATATGTAAATTATGTATTGCAGGGTACTAATCTACATCCTATAATCTATTTCTTATCAAAAATCCTACATCTGATCGTACGAGATGAATCCCTAAACCAGTTCGAATTCCTCGGATTTCGACAGCTATTCTGATATGGATTTTCACTCGAGCTCCGAAAGCAGTGTAACTGGAATGAATCAACGAATTAGCCATCATCTATTCTGGATGAATTGGAGATGGGTTCGTAGTCGACTTAATCAATGGAGGCGCGAAGAAGGCGATTCTTTCCACCAACCAAATTCACCTCTTGGCGATGAAACTGAAGCACTTACCGGCGAACCTATTCGTAATACCATTTTCTCTCTCATTTTCAGAGTAACTCGTCACGATTATATACTATCTCACATTTTAGACCTTATTCATCCGCTCATTCTGACCGACAATCATCCTGGAGTAATAAGTCAACGAACTTCGCGCTCGAATAATCAATTTGGAGAATATGGTGCAAAATGTACCAGCTTCAGCAACATCACCGGCACCAACAGTACCATCATTAACAGCACCAGTACCATCAACAATCCATGTCTCGATATCTCATTCTGTACCTCGAGTATAATCATCGTTCTACAAATCGTTCTACATCATTTATCTTCGTTCGAAATGGCAATTATGTAATCTCTAATGTTTTAGAGATTATATATTCTTGTTCTAACGGTAAATCAAATGAGTTTAATATCATATTGACTCATTAAATCCATGATTACCTCTGAAGAAAATATATACGTATATATATTTTCATAAAGATTGTAATTAAAAATTCTTTCGTACAAACTGTTAATGGTGAAAATATTTTAACGGGTAGTTAATACCCGAGGAATATTTAGTTTCACACTAATAAGTTACACTGTACATCCTTCGAATCTGATTCAACAGTCATTTACTATCCTATTTACATTCATCGATATACGAATCCGTTCACCACAAAATAAACATTTTTATTCAATTTCATATTTGGATTTTGACTTCTCAGAATCCAACAAGTGGCATAATGAAAAAGACATTGAAAAAAAAAATTTGTTAGAAACAAACGAATTAACTAATTGAAATATTGTTAAGAATTCACGCTAACTATTCCTAGCTAACTGTTCCTAGCTAACTGTTCCTAGCTAACTGGTTACATTTTATTTATCGCAATTTAATTATCGCAATTTACATTCTCGCAATTTTATTTATCGTTATTTAATTTTTGTTATTTACTTTACGCACTTTATTTATCGTCATTTAATTTCTGTTATTTATTTTTACGCACTTTAAATATCGGGACACGTATACAAGATTTTGAAATATCATATCGACGCATCTATATATATTATTTGGAATAACCATAGACACTCTATATGTTGTAATGATCGAGTTCGCTATACAGGGTTGAGGTTGATTCTAGAATAATATATATAGTTTGAGTTGTGATCGAGTCTGAGACATGTACACGGGTCACGATACATATTAATTAATTCAAATATTATATATTAAATTATATATGAATTATTGGATTGTTAACTGTGGACTATCGACTGTGGACTAATGACATTGGACAATTAAAATGAATTAAAATATTGATTATAACATATGAAACTAAACAATTCTTCAAGTTTGCCACTTGATTTCATCTTAAACCTCATTTGAATCTTGACGATTCCAATCTGTGTTCAAATCTTTCATGATTCTTGAAAACACCTCGATCAAGAGGATGAACCAGTCGCACTTCATCTACGGAAGAAAAGATTGATGCATATAGTTATGCACCTGAAAAACTCTCGAAAACTGAGTAATCGTTTAACATGTAGCTGTGCTGATTCCTTTAGCGTTATTATTACCCAAAATAACTTTACAATCCCTTTTCAAGGTAGCTAATTTTGTCACAGCTCCAGCCAGTTAACTTCGACTTTTCGTTTGAAACAACATTATTGTTACCGAGGAACCTTTTATATTCCACCATATTACCATCTGCGTTTAATCATCTAAAAACACAATTCTCCTGAAACCACCTCGGTTTGATAACCGATGACCCCGATCCGTTAACTTTGAAAATGCTGACGAAGCAGCATGTTGTAGATGGTCTTAATGGCCAAAAGTTGATGATAGAGAAGGAAGTGTTAGGAACGCTCGATAGAAAATTGGTACTAAAAAAAAAAAATCAGATTGAGCACACCATGAAGGAGATCAAGGATAAATACATGGACTAAACCCCATATTCAAAGAATCCAGGTAATTCTGGATCCGATGAAATCTTTAGAGAATATCTTGCCCCGAAGTCATGTTAAAATCTTACGGAAAATTTTTCTCCATCAACCTTCGAACTTAGAAATTCCAAAAGGTCATCATAAATATCTTCGATATTCTTGAGGATATTTTCATAAATATTCTTGTCCGAAATTATCTATCTCTTCGTGCTATCTATATTACATCATAAAGAAAACTGTTTTAGTTTCTAAAAATTCTATAACCTTCGAGTTTGAATTATGAATGATTCCTGGAGAAGTGTTAGGAATTGAAGCATGAGTTAGTATAATATAATGACGCCGGGCCAACGTGGTTATATTACAGTAAGTCATGCTAAATTTCTAATGGAACGTGATGATGATTTACAGATCATATCCTCATCATGTGCCATGTTACATAACTTTTTCATTCTACTTAATTTCTAAGCATATCACGGAAATATTTCCTTAATATTTCTGTTCTTCCATAATTCCAACAGTTTGCTAATAAATCGTGCGATTACATTTTATTTCTGATTAGAAGATTTCTTTAAATTCCTTGAATTCTAAAAATCAACCTTGACTATGTCAGAAGTTAAGACGAACCTCTAATCACTTCATTTCACTCTTTTGTGATAGCTTCACTCGTACGCTTTGCATGATCGAATCGTTTTATCCATATTAATCGAAAATGATAAAACACTATTTATATTCGTTATAAAAAACATTCTTATTATTAGCCATGACGACCTCGATCAAATTTCGGGACGAAATTTATTTAACGGGTAGGTACTGTCACGACCCGGAAAATTTCGACTAATTTTAAACCAAACTCTCGATACGATGTAATATTTTCGACACGATAAGAAATGTCTGTTAGGTTGGATCTCAAAAATTTAGAACTGTTTCATATATTCAATTGACCTTCGACTGTTCCCGACGATTCACGAACAACTATTTGTAAATAGATATGTATGTATATATATATATATATATATAATAAATATAGTTAATTAAAAATATGAGATTTTTCTGAACACTTTTATCCGCCACTGAGTTAACAACGGAGTACGATATTTCAGTCCGTCTAAAACTGTCAGGCCAATGATATGAATATTACTCACATGTTAAAAATTAATTATTATTATATTATAATTATATTATTATTAATTATTACTGTATTTGTAAGTTTACGCATGGAATAGGCATATTAGTGTCCATCCATCCATCCATCCTTGCTGTATTTCTTCACCTTTATCATATTATCTATATTTATATTATAATCACAGATGAAACATATATTTATATATGATACATAAACGCATATGGATATATAACCCTTTTCACATTTTTCACCCGGCTGCTCCACTATTCTTTCAATAGATTTAGTGGATTCATTGTCTTTGATTAGCTTTAAGTCGCTATCCGCTTTACTTATATATACAAACATATTACATGTGGATTCTGCGCAAAATAAAAACCAACATGTATTCCTTCAATCATTTCAACTCTTTGACAAGCATCACCACTTCTTTAATTGTAACAACCTTCTTCTTAAACCGCTGCCACCACCGGTTCCCTTCTCCATTGAAATGTCCCATTCTTATTGATTAAAAACGTTCCATATTAATTAATTTCGTTGCGAGGTTTTAACCTCTATATGAGACGTTTTTCAAAGACTGCATTCATTTTTAAAATAAACCATAACCTTTATTTCATAAATAAAGGTTTAAAAAGCTTCACGTAGATTATCAAATAATGATAATCTAAAATATCCTGTTTACACACGACCATTACATAATGGTTTACAATACAAATATGTTACATCGAAATCAGTTTCTTGAATGCAATTTTTACACAATATCATACAAACATGGACTCCAAATCTTGTCCTTATTTTAGTATGCAACAGTGGAAGCTCTTAGTATTCACCTGAGAATAAACATGCTTTAATCGTCAACAAAAATGTTGGTGAGTTATAGGTTTAACCTATATATATCAAATCGTAACAATAGATCACAAGATTTCATATTTCAATACACATCCCATACATAGAGATAAAAATCATTCATTGTAGTGACCCGAACTTTTCCATGTTTATATATATATTAAATGAAATTGTTATTTACATGATTAAGTGTTTCCAACATGTTAAGCAATCAAACTTGTTAAGACTTGATTAATTGAAATAGGTTTCATATAGACAATTGACCACCCAAGTTGACCGGTGATTCACGAACGTTAAAACTTGTAAAAACTATACGATGACATATATATGGTTATATATATAGTTAACATGATTTTATTATAAGTATGTATCTCATTAGGTATTTTAACAATGAGTTATATACATAAAAATGAGACTATTAATTTAAGAAACTCGAAAACGATATATATAATGATTATCGTTATAACAACGTCTTACTAGGTACATATGAATCATATTAAGATATTGATACACTTGGTTAATTATGTTAAATGATAAGTAAATATATTATTAAGTGTATTAACAATGAAATACATATGTAAAAATAAGATTACTAACTTAATGATTTCGAAACGAGACATATATGTAACGATTATCGTTGTAACGACATTTAACTGTATATATATCATACTAAGATATATTATATATCATAATATCATGATAATATAACAATTTAACATCTCATTTGTTATAATAAACAATGGGTTAACAACATTCAACAAGATCGTTAACCTAAAGGTTTCAAAACAACGTTTACATGTAACGACTAACGATGACTTAACGACACAGTTAAAATGTATATACATGTAGTATTTTAATATGTATTCATACACTTTTGAAAGACTTCAAGACACTTATCGAAATACTTCTACTTAACAAAAATGCTTACAATTACATCCTCGCTCAGTTTCATCAACAATTCTACTCGTATGCACCCGTATTCGTACTCGTACAATACACAGCTTTTAGATGTATGTACTATTGGTATATACACTCCAATGATCAGCTCTTAGCAGCCCATGTGAGTCACCTAACACATGTGGGAACCATCATTTGGCAACTAGCATGAAATATCTCATAAAATTACAAAAATATGAGTAATCATTCATGACTTATTTACATGAAAACAAAATTACATATCCTTTATATCTAATCCATACACCAACGACTAAAAACACCTACAAACACTTTCATTCTTCAATTTTCTTCATCTAATTGATCTCTCTCAAGTTCTATCTTCAAGTTCTAAGTGTTCTTCATAAATTTCAAAAGTTCTAGTTTCATAAAATCAAGAATACTTCCAAGATTGCAAGTTTACTTCCAAGTTTTCTAAATCCATTCCAAGTAATCATCCAAGATCAAGAAACCTTTGTTACTTACAGTAGGTTATCTTTCTAATACAAGGTAATAATCATATTCAAACTTTAATTCAATTTCTATAACTATAACAATATTATTTCGAGTGGAAATCTTACTTGAAATTGTTTTCGTGTCTTGATTCTGCTTCAAGAACTTTCAAGCCATCCAAGGATCCTTTGAAGCTAGATCCATTTTTCTCATTTCCAGTAGGTTTATCCAAGGAACTTGAGGTAGTAATGATTTTCATAACATCATTCGATTCATACATATAAAGCTATCTTATTCGAAGGTTTAAACTTGTAATCACTAGAACATAGTTTAGTTAATTCTAAACTTGTTCACAAATAAAAGTTAATCCTTCTAACTTGACTTTTAAAATCAACTAAACCTGGAAACACGAAAAACACCGTAAAACCGGATTTACGCCGTCGTAGTAACACCGCGGGCTGTTTTGGGTTAGTTAATTAAAAAAACTATGATAAACTTTGATTTAAAAGTTGTTATTCTGGGAAAATGATTTTTATTATGAACATGAAACTATATCCAAAAATTATGGTTAAACTCAAAGTGGAAGTATGTTTTCTAAAATGGTCATCTAGACGTCGTTCTTTCGACTGAAATGACTACCTTTACAAAAACGACTTGTAACTTATTTTTCTGACTATAAACCTATACTTTTTCTGTTTAGATTCATAAAATAGAGTTCAATATGAAACCATAGCAATTTGATTCACTCAAAACGGATTTAAAATGAAGAAGTTATGGGTAAAACAAGATTGGATAATTTTTCTCATTTTAGCTACGTGAAAATTGGTAACAAATCTATTCCAACCATAACTTAATCAACTTGTATTGTATATTATGTAATCTTGAGATACCATAGACACCTATACAATGTTTCGACCTATCATGTCGACACATCTATATATATTTCGGAACAACCATATACACTCTATATGTGAATGTTGGAGTTAGCTATACAGGGTTGAGGTTGATTCCAAAATATATATAGTTTGAGTTGTGATCAATACTGAGATACGTATACACTGGGTCGTGGATTGATTCAAGATAATATTTATCTATTTATTTCTGTACATCTAACTATGGACAACTAGTTGTAGGTTACTAACGAGGACAGCTGACTTAATAAACTTAAAACATCAAAATATATTAAAAGTGTTGTAAATATATTTTGAACATACTTTGATATATATGTATATATTGTTATAGGTTCGTGAATCAACCAGTGGCCAAGTCTTACTTCCCGACGAAGTAAAAATCTGTGAAAGTGAGTTATAGTCCCACTTTTAAAATCTAATATTTTTGGGATGAGAATACATGCAGGTTTTATAAATGATTTACAAAATAGACACAAGTACGTGAAACTACATTCTATGGTTGAATTATCGAAATCGAATATGCCCCTTTTTATTAAGTCTGGTAATCTAAGAATTAGGGAACAGACACCCTAATTGACGCGAATCCTAAAGATAGATCTATTGGGCCTAACAAACCCCATCCAAAGTACCAAATGCTTTAGTACTTCGAAATTTATATCATATCCAAAGGGTGTCCCGGAATGATGGGGATATTCTTATATATGCATCTTGTTAATGTCGGTACCAGGTGTTCACCATATGAATGATTTTTATCTCTATGTATGGGATGTGTATTGAAATATGAAATCTTGTGGTCTATTATTACGATTTGATATATATAGGTTAAACCTATAACTCACCAACATTTTTGTTGACGTTTAAAGCATGTTTATTCTCAGGTGAATACTAAGAGCTTCCGCTGTTGCATACTAAAATAAGGACAAGATTTGGAGTCCATATTTGTATGATATTGTGTAAAAACTGCATTCAAGAAACTGATTTCGATGTAACATATTTGTATTGTAAACCATTATGTAATGGTCGTGTGTAAACAGGATATTTTAGATTATCATTATTTGATAATCTACGTAAAGCTTTTTAAACCTTTATTTATTAAATAAAGGTTATGGTTTGTTTTAAAAATGAATGCAGTCTTTGAAAAACGTCTCATATAGAGGTCAAAACCTCGCAACGAAATCAATATATATGGAACGTTTTTAATCAATAAGAACGGGACATTTCAGTTGGTATCCGAGCGTTGGTCTTAGAGAACCGGAAAATTTGCATTAGTGTGTCTTATCGAGTTTGTTAGGATGCATTAATGAGTCTGGACTTCGACCGTATTTTCTTTAAAAATGATTGCTTAACATTTTTGTTGGAAACTATATATTATTAACATGTGAATATTATGTGATATATTAATCTCTTAATGCGTTTGATATTATGTGATAGATGTCTACCTCTAGCACAAGTCCCATTGACTCACCTAATAATTATGAAGAGTCGAATATATATTGGACTGATTCACAAGTTCCCGAAGAAGAACCGGAAGAAGAATCAGAACCGGAAGAAGAATCAGAACCGGAAGAGGAGGAACCGGAGGAGGAAATAGAACCGGTGGGGGAAATAATAAAACGGTTAAGTAAAAGAAAATCCTCAACCAACCGACCAAGGTTAATTATAGTCAATGGTGTTTCCGCCAAGGAAGCAAAATATTGGGAGGATTACCAATTCTCCGATGAATCGGATTCCGACGAGAATTCCGATGATGCTATAGAAATTACCCCAACTGATTTTAAAAACTCAAAAAAAAAAAATAAGGGAAAGGGCATAAAAATAGAGAAATCTAATTCCAACCCCGATGAACTTTATATGTATCGTCAACCCCCGAAGCCCTTAAGTTGTAACAATGACCTGGGAACCTCTAAACCACCAGGTTTTTCAAAACCGTTGTGGAAAACGATAGCTCGTATTAGGGGAACATCATATATCCCTAGAAACTTGGCAAAACGAACCAAAACCGAAGAAGAAGAAACGAGCGAGTCGGAATAAGATAGTTGTATTCGTGTGGTGTAATATATGTAATATAGTGTGCTTATGCTTTATGATATATGTAAAAATTGCTTGTATTAATAAGTATTTTTTTTTATGAATCTAACTCTTGTCTAATTTACAGTATAAAAACACAAAATGGATAGACAACCCAATATTTTAAGAGACCTACCCGGAGACATGATTGATGAAATCTTGTCTAGAGTCGGTCAGAATTCTTCGGCACAACTATTTACAGCGAAATCAGTTTGTAAGACATTCGAAGAACGTTCCAAGAATGTCTTGGTTTATAAGAGACTTTCGTTTGAAAGATGGGGGATATCACATTGGGAAACCCATAAGTTACGATGTATTTACTTTGACGCATATATTGCGGGGAACCCAAATGCTATTTTACGCAACGGGTTAAGAAATTATTTTGACTCAATGTATCCGAATATAGGACTTCATGATTTAGAAAAAGCGGCTAACATGCAACATAAAGAAGCATGCTATGCTTACGGGTTAGTAATGTTAGCTTCTCACCAAAGTGAGAAAAAGAACATCGGGCTACAACTATTAAACAAAACGTTCCCACAAGTGACGGAGTCGGTAATTGGGGTAAGAAATGAGGTTTTTAGGTTATTATGAGACTGTTGGTCATTACGTAACCCTCGTCCCTTTGACGACATTACAACACGCTGTCTTATCAACGGCCATAACGGTTATGTTCCACAAGACCAAGGATGGGAAGTAGTCCTAGTAAAACCAGAATGCATGACTTGTTTCTGGACGTATGAATTACGTGTCTTTATTGCCTTTGCTGAAAGACTTGTGTACTAGCTAGAATTATCTTCACAACTATCTTGTATCAAAGTTATTGTGTGCTATATATCATGCTTTATGTAAAATAAGCGGTATTGTAAGTTTGTAAAATATTGTATAAAAGTTTGAACGCGAAATATTATTATAATCAGTTTTTCATATAGAATTGTAGTAGTTGTATTGTATATTAGCTACTAAGTATGAACTTAACGGGTAGGTACTACCCGAATTTAAACTTATAAAACGCTAATATGAAGAAAAAGCTTTTATAAATGAGTTCATATTATGCTACGAAATACTATTAAATACTCTAGCAGTACAGGAAATCGTGTACAGGCTGCGCTACATGCCAACAATAACCTTGGATCTAGCAGTACAGGAAATCGTGTAGGATGCACCTACAAAGAATTCACTGCCTGCAAACCTTTGGAATTTGATGGAATCGAAGGACCGATCGGATTGAAACGGTGGACCGAGAAGGTCGAATTGGTGTTTGCCATAAGTAAGTGTACTAAAGAGGACAAAGTGAAGTACGCTACGCATACCTTCACAGGTTCTGCGTTAACATGGTGGAATACCTATCTAGAGCAAGTGGGACAAGATGATGCGTACGCACTATCGTGGTCAGCATTCATGCACTTGATGAACGAGAAGTACCGTCCCAGAACCGAGGTCAATAAGCTCAAGATAGAACTTAGAGGGTTACAAACCCAAGGATGTGATATTACCACGTATGAAAGACGATTCACAGAATTGTGCCTATTGTGTCCGGGAGCGTTCGAAGATGAGGAAGAGAAGATCGACGCGTTTGTGAAAGGATTACCGGAAAGAATCCAAGAAGATATAAGTTCACACGAGCCCGCCTCCATACAACAGGCATGTAGAATGGCTCACAAACTAGTGAACCAGATTGAGGAAAGAATTAAAGAACAGACGGTTGAAGAGGCCAATGTGAAGCAAGTCAAAAGAAAGTGGGAGGAAAACGGTGATAAGAATCACCAATACAACAACAACAGCAATTACAATAATAATTGCAACAATTATCCCAACAATCGCAACATCAATCGCAACTACAACAAACGGCCCAACAACAACAACAACAACAACAACAACAACAGCAACTACAACAATCATCCCAACAACAATAACAACCGCAACAACAACAACAATCAGAAGCAGCTATGCCAAAGGTGTGAAAAGTATCACTCGGGGTTCTGCACCAAATTTTGCAACAAGTGTAAAAGAAATGGTCATAGCGCGGCGAAGTGTGAGGTCTACGGACCAGGGGTTAACAGAACGAAAGGAACAAATGGTTTCGGAAGGAGTAATGGCGGAGCAAGTAGTGTCGGAGCAAGTTATGCCAATGTAGTTTGTTTTAAATGTGGAAAACCGGGCCACATTATTAGAAATTGCCCGAACCAGGAGAACACGAATGGACAAGGCCGCGGAAGAGTTTTCAATATTAATGCGGCAGAGGCACAGGAAGACCCGGAGCTTGTTACGGGTACGTTTCTTATTGACAATAAATCTGCTTACGTTTTATTTGATTCGGGTACGGATAGAAGCTATATGAGTAGAGATTTTTGTGCTATATTAAGTTGTCCATTGACTCCGTTGGATAGTAAATTTTTACTTGAATTAGCAAACGGTAAATTAATTTCAGCAGATAATATATGCCGGAATCAAGAAATTAAACTGGGTAGCGAAATATTTAAGATTGATTTGATACCAGTAGAGTTAGGGAGTTTTGATGTAATAGTTGGCATGGACTGGCTGAAGAAGGTGAAAGCAGAGATCGTATGTTATAAAAATGCAATTCACATTGTACGAGAAGAAGGAGAACCCTTAATGGTGTACGGAGAAAAGGGCAACATGAAGCTACATCTTATTAGTAATTTGAAGGCACAAAAACTAATAAGAAAAGGTTGCTATGCTGTTCTAGCACACGTCGAGAAAGTACAAACTGAAGAAAAGAGCATCAATGATGTTCCCGTCGCAAAAGAATTTCCCGATGTATTTCCGAAAGAATTACTGGGACTACCTCCACTTCGATCTGTTGAATTTCAAATAGATCTTGTACCAGGAGCTGCACCAATAGCTCGTGCTCCTTATAGACTCGCACCCAGCGAGATGAAAGAACTGCAAAGCCAACTTCAAGAACTATTAGAACGTGGTTTCATTCGACCAAGCACATCACCATGGGGAGCTCCTGTTTTGTTTGTCAAGAAGAAGGATGGTACATTTAGGTTGTGTATTGACTACAGAGAGTTGAACAAACTTACCATCAAAAACCGTTATCCACTGCCGAGAATTGACGACTTATTTGATCAACTACAAGGCTCGTCGGTTTATTCGAAGATCGATTTACGTTCTAGATATCATCAAATGCGAGTAAAGGAGGATGATATTCCAAAAACTGCTTTTAGGACGCGTTATGGTCATTACGAGTTTATGGTTATGCCGTTTGGATTGACTAACGCACCAGCTGTGTTCATGGACCTTATGAACCGAGTGTGTGGGCCATATCTTGACAAGTTTGTCATTAGTTTCATCAATGACATACTTATTTACTCAAAGAATGATCAAGAGCACGAAGAACATTTGAGAAAAGTGCTAGAAGTATTGAGGAAAGAAAAACTGTACGCTAAGTTTTCAAAGTGTGCATTTTGGTTGGAAGAAGTTCAATTCCTCGGTCACATAGTGAACAAAGAAGGTATCCAGGTGGACCCGGCAAAGATTAAAACCGTTGAAAAGTGGGAAATCCCAAAAACTCCGAAGCATATACGTCAATTTTTAGGATTGGCTGGTTACTACAGAAGATTCATCCAAGATTTCTCCAAAATAGCAAAACCCTTGAATGTATTAACGCATAAAGGGAAGAAATTTGAATGGAAGGATGAACAAGAGAAGGCGTTTCAGTTATTGAAGAAAAAGCTAACTATGGCACCTATATTGTCATTGCCTAAAGGGAATGATGATTTTGTGATTTATTGTGACGCATCAAAGCAAGGTCTCGATTGTGTATTAATGTGTAACGACCCGGAAATTTCCGACCAAATTTAAACTCTAATCTCTATATGGTTCCGACACGATAAGCAAAAACCCTAAAGTTGACCCGCACTTTTTCGATCGTTCTATACTTATAAGATTAATATTTACATAAATTAAACCTTACCAACATGATAAGTAATCCAAATTGTTGAGACTTATGTTTTCGAAAAGAGTTTTACACAACGTTTGACCGTCTAGTTTGACCGATGATATCACGAACTATACAATATATGATAATTATACGTTTGTGTATATATATGTATATATACATATTTAACATGATCTAAGAATGTTTTAATATCTCATTTTGTATTAATAACAATAAGTTATAAGTATATTTTGAAACTACTAACTTAAGTTTTCAAAACGATAACCATACGTAATGTTATTTGACTTAAATACTTATGACCTATAATGTTTATACATATATCGTATAAGTAATGTATTTAATCACTTTTAAAGACTTAAATACATAAAACAATATAAGTATATTTACAAAAGATAGCTATATTTGAATCCTCGTTCCGTTTTCTCAAAGATTTCTATACGTATACCTAGTGTATATGTACCCGTATCATACGCAGCTTCTAGATGTATTTACTATTGGTATATACCAATAAAAATCTGCTCCTTAGCAGCCTTAAATGATTAAGAAACATGTGGAACCAACCATTTGTCAAGTAGCATGAATTATTTAGCAAGAAAACAAAGTTAGGTATTTTTTTTTCCTTTATAACCTAAAAACGTTTTTATGCATGCACACCATTTCTTCACCCCATTTTCTCATACTTACACTTCCATTTCTCTCTCAAAATACTCTTAACTTCATACTTGATCATCTCTAAGCATTTTCCCCATCATTTAGCTTCAAAAACAACACTTAAACCTCATAAGAAAACCTTACAAAAACACTTCAAGAAATCCTTCCAAGAACACAAACTTACTTCCAATCTTTCATCCAATTCCATCACCCTTTTGGTTCTAGCTTTTTACTCCTCTTTTACAGCAACCTTGTCCAAGGAACTTGAGGTAGTAACTATGTTCATAACTTTATTCGATTCATATATATATAGCTATCATATTTTGTGGTATACAATTTTAACAACAAGAACATAGTTTGAAAGTTTTCAAACTTGTTTGCAAACTAAATAGATCCTTCTAACTTAACTTTTAAAATACTTCAAGACCTGTAATATAACTTAAGTATATGCTAATTTAACAAGGTATAACTTGGTTTTTCAAAGAACACCTTAAAAACTGTTTTTACGACGTCGGAGTGCAACCGGGGGCTGTTTTGGGTTGGATAATTAAAAACCATCTTAAACTTTGAATTGGAAGTTTATTCTCTGGAAAAATGATTTTTACTATAAATATGTTAACACATAAAAATTTCATGATTTAATTCAAAGTATAAGTATTTTTAGAAAAATGGTCATTAAATGATATTTTTTGTAACAAAAATGTTTAACTTCATAAGTTTCACTAAAGTTTCACCTATGCCGTGTGATTTTGAATACAAACTAAGGTATTTACAGTTCATAGTCTTAAAGAGGGACTCGATCCAAGGAGATGGCAAGTTGAATCAACGAAAACGGAGTTGTAACGAAGAAACTATGACCGAAACAAAATCGGATATCCAAGACTAGTTTAGCCACGAAAATAATTGGGAAAAATTAAATAAATCACATCTTTTTAAGATAACATGATATTTTATATATATGTACTTATAATTCAATTTTATATAGTTCAGGATTACCCGTAAACAACACGAGAAGATTAATCATAAGATCTCATGATTGTACGCAACACGTCATTTGACAACACCGGTACTTTATGTACGCAACACGTCATTTGACAACACCGGTACCGTGGGTCAAGATTAATCTCGACCAATACATATACGATGGGGGTTTTATTATTTCGTTGGGGGTTTATTAAACATCTAAAAATGAACCATTAAAATTGAATTACTAACATCGAACTGCTAACTACGGACTAAGGAATTATTAAAAGTATTAAAAGTATAACAAGTATATATATGTGACATTTGTTTAAAAAGAAAAGGTATTGATATATTATATATGGATAGGTTCGTGATATCAACCGGAGACCAAGTCAAAATATATATATCTTCAAGACGAAAGTGAGTATATAGTCCCTTTTAAACTCTAAATATTTTTGGGCTGAGAATACATGCGCTGTTTTTATAAATGATTTACGTTATGGACACAAGTAACTGAAAAATATATTCTACGTTGAGTTGTACCACTGGCATACTTCCCTGTAGCTTGGTAACTAATATTTACAGCGGTATTGTAAACGCGAATCCTGTTGATAGATCTATCGGGCCTGACAACCCCAACCGGACTGGACGACCAGTATTCAACGGTTGCACAGTACTTCGTTTTGTGACTACACTTGGTACGGTGTAGTAAGATTTCATATTAAAGGGAATATGCGACGTGATTGAATGTTAAGTATGGTTACCAAGTGCTCAACCACTTAGAATATTTTTATGAAAATGTTTATATATGAAATCTTGTGGTCTATATATATATATATATATATATATCGCTGCCGGCATTAAACCTATATCTCACCAACTTTATGTTGACATTTTAAAGCATGTTATTCTCAGGTATGAATTAAGTCTTCCGCTGTGCATTAGCTCGTACTAAGGATACTACTTGAGGCTATTAAGGACTTATATCATAAGGCGTTGCATTCGAGTCATTGAAGTTCATAGAGACTATTATTAAGTAAATGGCGGTTTATGTCATTTGAATATTATGAAATGTCAGGCGATTATGTCAATTCTGGATGTAACTATAGATTGCCTTTTAAGAATAAATGCAACGTTTGTAAGATGTATCATATAGAGGGCAAGTACCTCGCAATGTTATCAACTATTGTAATTCGTTTGTAATCAATATGGACAACGTCCGGATGATTAGTTTCGAATCCTTTCAGTTGGTATCAGAGCGTTGGTCTTAGCGAACCAGGCTTTGCATTAGTGTGTCTAACTAGTAGTTGTTAGGATACATTAAGTGAGTCTGGACTTTGACCGTGTCTGCCTGTCAAAAGTTTTGCTTATCAATCCTAGTCGGAAATCATCTGCTTATCATCCTTAGGGAACTGCCTGCTTATCATTCTTAAGTCTAGACACGTCTTACTGCATTTAGTGCATCGATAGTGTATAGACAAAATTCATATCTTAGCGTATCTGTTACTATAGACATTGCCTGACGTATTTCAAAGATTCTCCGTAATTCATGGGATTTTGATATACATATGTAAATTATGTATTGAAGAGTACCAAACCCAACTCCTATAATCTATTCCAAACCAAAAATTCATTTCTCCGACTATACAAGATGGATTCTTCATCCAGTTCGAATTCCTCCGACTTCGATAGCTACGCCGATATGGATTTCCATTCGAGCTCCGAGAACAGCGTCACCGGAATGGATCAACCAATTTCCCATCATCTATTTTGGATGAATTGGGGATGGGTTCGTAATATACTAAATCTCTGGAGACAAGAAGAAGGTGATCCATTCCATCCACCAAATTTTCCTCTTAACGATGAACCTGAAGCACTTACCGGCGAACCTATTCGAAACACCATTTTCTCGCTCATTTCTAGAGTATCTCGTCATGATTACATACTATCCCATATTTCGAATCTTGTTCATTCGCTCGTTCCAACTGTCAATCATCCCGGTATAATAGAAGAAGTCAACGAGCTTCGCGCTCGGGTAGTGGCTTTAGAAAATACGGTGCGAAGGTTACAAACACCAGCAGCAGCACCAGCAGCATAATCTGTATCACTATCAACAACGCTGACAGTACTTTTGTCACCCCCAAAATCTCAACATCACAAACTGTATCTCGGATATCAACATCACATACCTCAAAAACCTCATCGGAACTTCGAGTATGATCTTCGTTCTATATATCGTTCTACATCGATTATCTTCGCTTTACATATCGTTTTACCTCATTTATCTTCGTTCGACCTGGCGATTATGTAATCTCTAATGCTTTAGAAGTTATGTAATCTAGTATTAACGATAAATCAAATGAGTTTAATACTTCATTGACTCATTGAATCTATGATTACATCTGAAGAAAATATATATGCAAGTATATTTTTATAAAGATTGTAATTAAAAATTCTTTCGTACAAACTGTTAATGATGAAAATATTTTAACGGGTGGGTAGTACCCGAGGAATATTTAGAATTCACATTAATAAGTTACGTTGTACATTCTCTAAATCTGATTCAACGGTCATTTACTATCCTACTTACAACTACCGATATACGTATCCGTTCACCACAGAATAACCATTTCTATTCAAATTTCATATTTGGATTTTGATCTATCAGAATCCAACAAGTGGCATAATGAAGAAAACATTGGACAAAAATAAAAAGTGTTAGAAACAAACGAATTAATTAATTGAAATTGTGATAGGATTTCACGCTAACTGTTCCGGCTAACTGTTCCCAGTTAACTGATTAACATTTAATTTATCGCAATTTACATTCTCGCAATTTTATTTATCATCATTTAATTTCTATTATTTAATTTTACGCCCTTTAAATAACGGGACACGTATGCAAGGTTTCGACTTATCATATCGACCCATCTATATATATATTTCGGAACAACCGTAGACACTCTATATGTGAAGGCGGGAGTTGGCTATACAAGGTCGGAGTTGATTTCAAAATATATATATACTTTGAGTTGTGATCGACACCGAGACCGGTATACGGGTCACGATACGTATTATTTAATTCGAATATTATATATTAAATTATATATGAATCATTGAACCATCGGACTATTGGACTGCTAACTTTGGACAATTAAAATGAATTAAATTAAAATATTGATTATAACATATGAAACTAAATAATTCTTCAAGTTTGCCACTTGATTTCATCCTAAACCTCATTTGTACTTCGACAATTATAATCCTCATTCAAATCTTTTCATGATTCTTGAAAACACCTCGATCGAGAAGTTGAACCAGCCGCACCTCGTTTACGGAAGAAAGATTTATGCATACAGTGATGCACCTGAAATTTTTTCGAAACCGAAGTTATAGTTAAAACGTATCCGCGTCGAATTCCTTATCATTCATTATCAAAAACAATCATACGATTCCTTTTCAAGAAGCTAATTTTGTCACAGCTCCACTTCGACTTCTCAGTGAGACTACTCCTATTATAATCTCGATATTTATACTTTGTCCTTTCGCCGTTGTTACCGGAGAACCTTTTTCACAACATCATCAGCAGACGTACCAGCAACTCGTTATCTCTTTGGCGAGATCCGCAATCAGTATTTTGAAAATCTCGTAGAAATTCTCCCAGTTATACCGAGAACGACTATCCCTAAGAATTACATATTTCGAATGTGAAGTTCTGAAAAAAAATCCTGGACTATGAAGTAGTTCTTGAAATGCTGAAGAAGCAGCAAAAACTGTAAACGACTTTAACAGTCAAAAGTTTAATGATGAAGTACATTGTGTTGGTAAAGCTTAGAAAAAGAGGAGAGTTGGAACTGGAAAACGGATTGAGCAAAGTATGAAGGAGGATGTAGATAAATCACAAGAACTGAATCTGCTTTCAAAGGATTCAAACGATTCAGTGCCTGCTGAAACCATTAGTAAAAACCCTACCCCTTATCCTAAACCTTTCCCGATGATATTCTTCATCATCATCTTATCCTAGATATTATAAGATATCTTCATATCTTCCGCTATACATATTCTCCATATTTCTGGAAATATTTTCACAACTATTCTTATCTGAGAATATTTATCTCTCCGTAATATCTGCGTTACAACATAAAAGAAACTATGTTAGTTTCTAAGTTCTAAAACCTTCGAGTTTAAAATAGGAATGTTCTGAAGCAGTGTTGGGAACTGATGCATGAATTAGTATAATATAATGAAACTTGATCAACTTCATTATATTACAGTAAGTCATGTTAAGTTTCTAATGAAATGTGATGATTCACATTACCATCATCATGTGCCATGTTACACGGCTCTTACATTCTATCCAATTCTCAAACATAATAGGAACATGTCATCCTGACAGTTCTATCTTTTCCGGGGTATTCTGGTAATTTGACAAATCAAAATTTGTCCTATTACCATTTCTTTCTTAGAGCATTAGCTATACTCATTTCGAATCTCATATCTACAAATTCCGGACCATTACTCGCTTGACTCGAAGTCAGGAAGAGAAAACGAAAGTATGAAGCTTTGAAAAATAATGAAGAATACAAAGGCCGAAAATCACCCAGGATTTACAAACCGTGTATATCAATACGTATTGCAACGTAAAGACACGGGAGAATTAAAAATATTATAATTCCGAGGAAAGGATAGAAGTAAATAGATTCTTCTGCCGATAAATGAAAGAGAAGAATGAAAGATATGAAAGTTAGAAGTATAACAAGAATTAGAACGGGATGGAGCATTTAAAAGAATACTTTAAGGTATGAGTTGAAGGAGAAAGGATAGAAGATGTGAGTTGTGGAAATAAGGAAGAGAAGGAAATGGATTTATAGCAAAATATTCGACAAATAAATCGAAACAGATCGCCGCACTAAATCAAAGAAGATCTTGATCGCCAAAGAACCAAATCTTATTACGTAAGATTTTCCATAAATTCCGGAAATCAATCCTAATCACGTCATCGGTTACAACAATTCTATATTTACTCATTTCACTCTTTTGTGATAGCTTCGCTCGTGCGTCTCACATAACCGAATCGTTTTATCTAAATCTTTCAATAATGATAAAATTTCATTATTACCTCATATTCGTCATGAAAACATTCCTATTGTTATTTATGACAACCTCTACCAAATTTCGAGGACGAAATTTCTTTAACGGGTGGGTACTGTAACGACCCGGAAATTTCCGACCAAATTTAAACTCTAATCTCTATATGGTTCCGACACGATAAGCAAAAACCCTAAAGTTGACCCGCACTTTTTCGATCGTTCTATACTTATAAGATTAATATTTACATAAATTAAACCTTACCAACATGATAAGTAATCCAAATTGTTGAGACTTATGTTTTCGAAAAGAGTTTTACACAACGTTTGACCGTCTAGTTTGACCGATGATATCACGAACTATACAATATATGATAATTATACGTTTGTGTATATATATGTATATATACATATTTAACATGATCTAAGAATGTTTTAATATCTCATTTTGTATTAATAACAATAAGTTATAAGTATATTTTGAAACTACTAACTTAAGTTTTCAAAACGATAACCATACGTAATGTTATTTGACTTAAATACTTATGACCTATAATGTTTATACATATATCGTATAAGTAATGTATTTAATCACTTTTAAAGACTTAAATACATAAAACAATATAAGTATATTTACAAAAGATAGCTATATTTGAATCCTCGTTCCGTTTTCTCAAAGATTTCTATACGTATACCTAGGGTATATGTACCCGTATCATACGCAGCTTCTAGATGTATTTACTATTGGTATATACCAATAAAAATCTGCTCCTTAGCAGCCTTAAATGATTAAGAAACATGTGGAACCAACCATTTGTCAAGTAGCATGAATTATTTAGCAAGAAAACAAAGTTAGGTATTTTTTTTCCTTTATAACCTAAAAACGTTTTTATGCATGCACACCATTTCTTCACCCCATTTTCTCATACTTACACTTCCATTTCTCTCTCAAAATACTCTTAACTTCATACTTGATCATCTCTAAGCATTTTCCCCATCATTTAGCTTCAAAAACAACACTTAAACCTCATAAGAAAACCTTACAAAAACACTTCAAGAAATCCTTCCAAGAACACAAACTTACTTCCAATCTTTCATCCAATTCCATCACCCTTTTGGTTCTAGATTTTTACTCCTCTTTTACAGCAACCTTGTCCAAGGAACTTGAGGTAGTAACTATGTTCATAACTTTATTCGATTCATATATATATAGCTATCATATTTTGTGGTATACAATTTTAACAACAAGAACATAGTTTGAAAGTTTTCAAACTTGTTTGCAAACTAAATAGATCCTTCTAACTTAACTTTTAAAATACTTCAAGACCTGTAATATAACTTAAGTATATGCTAATTTAACAAGGTATAACTTGGTTTTTCAAAGAACACCTTAAAAACTGTTTTTACGACGTCGGAGTGCAACCGGGGGCTGTTTTGGGTTGGATAATTAAAAACCATCTTAAACTTTGAATTGGAAGTTTATTCTCTGGAAAAATGATTTTTACTATAAATATGTTAACACATAAAAATTTCATGATTTAATTCAAAGTATAAGTATTTTTAGAAAAATGGTCATTAAATGATATTTTTTGTAACAAAAATGTTTAACTTCATAAGTTTCACTAAAGTTTCACCTATGCCGTGTGATTTTGAATACAAACTAAGGTATTTACAGTTCATAGTCTTAAAGAGGGACTCGATCCAAGGAGATGGCAAGTTGAATCAACGAAAACGGAGTTGTAACGAAGAAACTATGACCGAAACAAAATCGGATATCCAAGACTAGTTTAGCCACGAAAATAATTGGGAAAAATTAAATAAATCACATCTTTTTAAGATAACATGATATTTTATATATATGTACTTATAATTCAATTTTATATAGTTCAGGATTACCCGTAAACAACACGAGAAGATTAATCATAAGATCCCATGATTGTACGCAACACGTCATTTGACAACACCGGTACTTTATGTACGCAACACGTCATTTGACAACACCGGTACCGTGGGTCAAGATTAATCTCGACCAATACATATACGATGGGGGTTTTATTATTTCGTTGGGGGTTTATTAAACATCTAAAAATGAACCATTAAAATTGAATTACTAACATCGAACTGCTAACTACGGACTAAGGAATTATTAAAAGTATTAAAAGTATAACAAGTATATATATGTGACGTTTGTTTAAAAAGAAAAGGTATTGATATATTATATATGGATAGGTTCGTGATATCAACCGGAGACCAAGTCAAAATATATATATCTTCAAGACGAAAGTGAGTATATAGTCCCTTTTAAACTCTAAATATTTTTGGGCTGAGAATACATGCGCTGTTTTTATAAATGATTTACGTTATGGACACAAGTAACTGAAAAATATATTCTACGTTGAGTTGTACCACTGGCATACTTCCCTGTAGCTTGGTAACTAATATTTACAGCGGTATTGTAAACGCGAATCCTGTTGATAGATCTATCGGGCCTGACAACCCCAACCGGACTGGACGACCAGTATTCAACGGTTGCACAGTACTTCGTTTTGTGACTACACTTGGTACGGTGTAGTAAGATTTCATATTAAAGGGAATATGCGACGTGATTGAATGTTAAGTATGGTTACCAAGTGCTCAACCACTTAGAATATTTTTATGAAAATGTTTATATATGAAATCTTGTGGTCTATATATATATATATATATATATATATATATATCGCTGCCGGCATTA
Source organism: Rutidosis leptorrhynchoides (assembly GCF_046630445.1). NCBI lineage: Eukaryota > Viridiplantae > Streptophyta > Magnoliopsida > Asterales > Asteraceae > Rutidosis > Rutidosis leptorrhynchoides. The sequence continues at coordinate 218,982,718 of NC_092342.1, forward strand.
AACCTATATCTCACCAACTTTATGTTGACATTTTAAAGCATGTTATTCTCAGGTATGAATTAAGTCTTCCGCTGTGCATTAGCTCGTACTAAGGATACTACTTGAGGCTATTAAGGACTTATATCATAAGGCGTTGCATTCGAGTCATTGAAGTTCATAGAGACTATTATTAAGTAAATGGCGGTTTATGTCATTTGAATATTATGAAATGTCAGGCGATTATGTCAATTCTGGATGTAACTATAGATTGCCTTTTAAGAATAAATGCAACGTTTGTAAGATGTATCATATAGAGGGCAAGTACCTCGCAATGTTATCAACTATTGTAATTCGTTTGTAATCAATATGGACAACGTCCGGATGATTAGTTTCGGATCCTTTCATAATGCAACGAACGAAGGTGATTGCTTATGCGTCTAGACAATTGAAGATTCACGAGCAAAATTATACGACTTACGATTTGGAATTGGGTGCTGTTGTTTTTGCATTAAAGACTTGGAGGCATTATTTATATGGGGTCAAAAGTATTATATATACCGACCACAAAAGTCTCCAACATATATTTAATCAGAAGCAATTGAATATGAGGCAGCGTAGGTGGATTGAATTGTTGAATGATTACGACTTTGAGATTCGTTACCACCCGGGGAAGGCAAATGTGGTAGCCGACGCCTTGAGCAGGAAGGACAGAGAACCCATTCGAATAAAATCTATGAATATAATGATTCATAATAACCTTACTACTCAAATAAAGGAGGCGCAACAAGGAGTTTTAACAGAGGGAAATTTAAAGGATGAAATACCCAAAGGATCGGAGAAACATCTTAATATTCGGGAAGACGGAACCCGGTATAGGGCTGAAAGAATTTGGGTACCAAAATTTGGAGATATGAGAGAAATGGTACTTAGAGAAGCTCATAAAACCAGATACTCAATACATCCTGGAACGGGGAAGATGTACAAGGATCTTAAGAAACATTTTTGGTGGCTGGGTATGAAAGCCGATGTTGCTAAATACGTAGGAGAATGTTTGACGTGTTCTAAGGTCAAAGCTGAGCATCAGAAACCATCAGGTCTACTTCAACAACCCGAAATCCCGGAATGGAAATGGGAAAACATTACCATGGATTTCATCACTAAATTGCCAAGGACTATAAGTGGTTATGATACTATTTGGGTAATAGTTGATCATCTCACCAAGTCAGCACACTTCCTGCCAATAAGAGAAGATGACAAGATGGAGAAGTTAGCACGACTGTATTTGAAGGAAGTCGTCTCCAGACATGGAATACCAATCTCTATTATCTCTGATAGAGATGGCAGATTTATTTCAAGATTCTGGCAGACATTACAGCAAGCATTGGGAACTCGTCTAGACATGAGTATTTCCTATCATCCACAAACTGATGGGCAGAGCGAAAGGACGATACAAACGCTTGAAGACATGCTACGAGCTTGTGTTATTGATTTCGGAAACAGTTGGGATCGACGTCTACCGTTAGCAGAATTTTCCAACAACAACAGCTACCATTCAAGCATTGAGATGGCGCTGTTTGAAGCACTTTATGGTAGAAAGTGCAGGTCTCCGATTTGTTGGAGTGAAGTGGGGGATAGACAGATTACGGGTCCGGAGATAATACAAGAAACTACCGAGAAAATCATCCAAATTCAACAAAGATTTAAAACCGCCCAGAGTCTACAAAAGAGCTACGCGGACAGTAAAAGAAAAGATATAGAGTTTGAAATTAGAGAATAGGTCATGCTTAAGGTTTCACCTTGGAAAGGCGTTGTTCGATTTGGTAAACGGGGGAAACTAAATCCAAGGTACATTGGACCATTCAAGATTATAGATCGTGTCGGACCAGTAGCTTACCAACTGGAGCTACCTCAACAACTCGCGGCTGTACATAACACTTTCCACCTCTCAAATTTGAAGAAATGTTTTGCTAAAGAAGATATCACTATTCCGTTGGACGAAATCCAAATCAATGAAAAACTTCAATTCATTGAAGAAACCCGTCGAAATAATGGATCGTGAGGTTAAGAGACTTAAACAAAACAAGATACCGATTGTTAACGTTCGATGGAATGCTCGTAGAGGACCCAAGTTCACCTGGGAGCGTGAAGATCAGATGAAGAAGAAATACCCGCATTTATTTCCAGAAGATACGTCAACACCTCCAACTGCTTAAAATTTCAGGACGAAATTTATTTAACAGGTAGGTATTGTAGTGACCTGAACTTTTCCATGTTTATATATATATTAAATGAAATTGTTATTTACATGATTAAGTGTTTCCAACATGTTAAGTAATCAAACTTGTTAAGACTTGATTAATTGAAATAGGTTTCATATAGACAATTGACCACCCAAGTTGACCGGTGATTCACGAACGTTAAAACTTGTAAAAACTATACGATGACATATATATGGTTATATATATAGTTAACATGATTTTATTATAAGTATGTATCTCATTAGGTATTTTAACAATGAGTTATATACATAAAAATGAGACTATTAATTTAAGAAACTCGAAAACGATATATATAACGATTATCGTTATAACAACGTCTTACTAGGTACATATGAATCATATTAAGATATTGATACACTTGGTTAATTATGTTAAATGATAAGTAAATATATTATTAAGTGTATTAACAATGAAATACATATGTAAAAATAAGATTACTAACTTAATGATTTCGAAACGAGACATATATGTAACGATTATCGTTGTAACGACATTTAACTGTATATATATCATACTAAGATATATTATATATCATAATATCATGATAATATAACAATTTAACATCTCATTTGTTATAATAAACAATGGGTTAACAACATTCAACAAGATCGTTAACCTAAAGGTTTCAAAACAACGTTTACATGTAACGACTAACGATGACTTAACGACTCAGTTAAAATGTATATACATGTAGTGTTTTAATATGTATTCATACACTTTTGAAAGACTTCAAGACACTTATCAAAATACTTCTACTTAACAAAAATGCTTACAATTACATCCTCGTTCAGTTTCATCAACAATTCTACTCGTACGCACCCGTATTCGTACTCGTACAATACACAGCTTTTAGATGTATGTACTATTGGTATATACCCTCCAATGATCAGCTCTTAGCAGCCCATGTGAGTCACCTAACACATGTGGGAACCATCATTTGGCAACTAGCATGAAATATCTCATAAAATTACAAAAATATGAGTAATCATTCATGACTTATTTACAAGAAAACAAAATTACATATCCTTTATATCTAATCCATACACCAACGACCAAAAACACCTACAAACACTTTAATTCTTCAATTTTCTTCATCTAATTGATCTCTCTCAAGTTTTTTCTTCAAGTTCTAAGTGTTCTTCATAAATTCCAAAAGTTCTAGTTTCATAAAATCAAGAATACTTCCAAGATTGCAAGTTTACTTTTAAGTTTTCTAAATCCATTCCAAGTAATCATCCAAGATCAAGAAACCTTTGTTACTTACAGTAGGTTATCTTTCTAATACAAGGTAATAATCATATTCAAACTTTAATTCAATTTCTATAACTATAACAATCTTATTTCGAGTGGAAATCTTACTTGAAATTGTTTTCGTGTCTTGATTCTGCTTCAAGAACTTTCAAGCCATCCAAGGATCCTTTGAAGCTAGATCCATTTTTCCCATTTCTAGTAGGTTTATCCAAGGAACTTGATTTAGTAATGATGTTCATAACATCATTCGATTCATACATATAAAGCTATCTTATTCGAAGGTTTAAACTTGTAATCACTAGAACATAGTTTAGTTAATTCTAAACTTTTCGCAAATAAAAGTTAATCCTTCTAACTTGACTTTTAAAATCAACTAAACACATGTTCTATTTCTATATGATATGCTAACTTAATGATTTAAAACCTGGAAACACGAAAAATACCGTAAAACCGAATTTACGCCGTCGTAGTAACACCGCGGGCTGTTTTGGGTTAGTTAATTAAAAAAACTATGATAAACTTTTATTTAAAAGTTGTTATTCTGGGAAAATGATTTTTATTATGAACATGAAACTATATCCAAAAATTATGGTTAAACTCAAAGTGGAAGTATGTTTTCTAAAATGGTCATCTAGACATCGTTCTTTCGACTGAAATGACTACCTTTACAAAAATGACTTGTAACTTATTTTTCCGACTATAAACCTATACTTTTTCTGTTTAGATTCATAAAATAGAGTTCAATATGAAACCATAGCAATTTGATTCACTCAAAACGGATTTAAAATGAAGAAGTTATGGGTAAAACAAGATTGGACAATTTTTCTCATTTTAGCTACGTGAAAATTGGTAACAAATCTATTCCAACCATAACTTAATCAACTTGTATTGTATATTATGTAATCTTGAGATACCATAGACACGTATACAATGTTTCGACCTATCATGTCGACACATCTATATATATTTCGGAACAACCATAGACACTCTATATGTGAATGTTGGAGTTAGCTATACAGGGTTGAGGTTGATTCCAAAATATATATATAGTTTGAGTTGTGATCAATACTGAGATACGTATACACTGGGTCGTGGATTGATTCAAGATAATATTTATCGATTTATTTCTGTACATCTAACTGTGGACAACTAGTTATAGGTTACTAACGAGGACAGCTGACTTAATAAACTTAAAACATCAAAATATATTAAAAGTGTTGTAAATATATTTTGAACATACTTTGATATATATGTATATATTGTTATAGGTTCGTGAATCAACCAGTGGTCAAGTCTTACTTCCCGACGAAGTAAAAATCTGTGAAAGTGAGTTATAGTCCCACTTTTAAAATCTAATATTTTTGGGATGAGAATACATACAGGTTTTATAAATGATTTACAAAATAGAAACAAGTACGTGAAACTACATTCTATGGTTGAATTATCGAAATCGAATATGCCCCTTTTATTAAGTCTGGTAATCTAAGAATTAGGGAACAGACACCCTAATTGACGCGAATCCTAAAGATAGATCTATTGGGCTAACAAACCCCATCCAAAGTACCGGATGCTTTAGTACTTCGAAATTTATATCATATCCGAAGGGTGTCCCGGAATGATGGGGATATTCTTATATATGCATCTTGTTAATGTCGGTTACCAGGTGTTGACCATATGAATGATTTTTATCTCTATGTATGGGATGTGTATTGAAATATGAAATCTTGTGGTCTATTGTTATGATTTGATATATATAGGTTAAACCTATAACTCACCAACATTTTTATTGACGTTTAAAGCATGTTTATTCTCAGGTGAATACTAAGAGCTTCGGCTGTTGCATACTAAAATAAGGACAAGATTTGGAGTCCATGTTTGTATGATATTGTGTAAAAACTGCATTCAAGAAACTAATTTCGATGTAACATATTTGTATTGTAAACCATTATGTAATGGTCGTGTGTAAACAGGATATTTTAGATTATCATTATTTGATAATCTACGTAAAGCTTTTTAAACCTTTATTTATGAAATAAAGGTTATGGTTTGTTTTAAAAATGAATGCAGTCTTTGAAAAACGTCTCATATAGAGGTCAAAACCTCGCAACGAAATCAATTAATATGGAACGTTTTTAATCAATAAGAACGGGACTTTCATTCATATGGTGAACACCTGGTAACCGACATTAACAAGATGCATATATAAGAATATCCCCATCATTCAGGGACACCCTTCGGATATGATATAAATTTCGAAGTACTAAAGCATCTGGTACTTTGGATAGGGTTTGTTAGGCCCAATAGATCTATCTTTAGGATTCGCGTCAATTAGGGTGCCTGTTCCCTAATTCTTAGATTACCAGACTTAATAAAAAGGGGCATATTCGATTTCGATAATTCAACCATAGAATGTAGTTTCACGTACTTGTGTCTATTTTGTAAATCATTTATAAAACCTGCATGTATTCTCATCCCAAAAATATTAGATTTTAAAAGTGGGACTATAACTCACTTTCACATATTTTTAATTCGTCGGGAAGTAAGACTTGGCCACTGGATGATTCACGAACCTATAACAATATATATATATATATATATATATATATATATATATATATATATATATATATATATATATATATATATATATATATATATATATATATATATATATATATATATATATATATATATATATATATATATATATATATATATATATATATATATATATATATATATCAAAGTATGTTCAAAATATATTTACAATACTTTTAATATATTTTGATGTTTTAAGTTTATTAAGTCAGCTGTCCTCGTTTGTAACCTACAACTAGTTGTCCACAGTTAGATGTACAGAAATAAATCGATAAATATTATCTTGAATCAATCCACGACCCAGTGTATACGTATCTCAGTATTGATCACAACTCAAACTATATATATTTTGGAATCAACCTCAACCCTGTATAGCTAACTCCAACATTCACATATAGAGTGTCTATGGTTGTTCCGAAATATATATAGATGTGTCGACATGATAGGTCGAAACATTGTATACGTGTCTATGGTATCTCAAGATTACATAATATACAATACAAGTTGATTAAGTTATGGTTGGAATAGATTTGTTACCAATTTTCACGTAGCTAAAATGAGAAAAATTATCCAATCTTGTTTTACCCATAACTTCTTCATTTTAAATCCGTTTTGAGTGAATCAAATTGCTATGGTTTCATATTGAACTCTATTTTATGAATCTAAACAGAAAAATTATAGGTTTATAATCGGAAAAATAAGTTACAAGTCATTTTTGTAAAGGTAGTCATTTCAGTCGAAACAACGACGTCTAGATGACCATTTTAGAAAACATACTTCCACTTTGAGTTTAACCATAATTTTTGGATATAGTTTCATGTTCATAATAAAAATCATTTTCCCAGAATAACAACTTTTAAATCAAAGTTTATCATAGTTTTTAATTAACTAACCCAAAACAGCCCGCGGTGTTACTACGACAGCGTAAATCCGGTTTTACGATGTTTTTCGTGTTTCCAGGTTTTAAATCATTAAGTTAGCATATCATATAGATATAGAACATGTGTTTAGTTGATTTTAAAAGTCAAGTTAGAAGGATTAACTTTTATTTGCGAACAAGTTTAGAATTAACTAAACTATGTTCTAGTGATTACAAGTTTAAACCTTCGAATAAGATAGCTTTATATGTATGAATCGAATGATGTTATGAACATCATTACTACCTCAAGTTCCTTGGATAAACCTACTGGAAATGAAAAAAAATAGATCTAGCTTCAAAGGATCCTTGGATGGCTTGAAAGTTCTTGAAGCAGAATCATGACACGAAAACAATTTCAAGTAAGATTTCTACTCGAAATAAGATTGTTATAGTTATAGAAATTGAATTAAAGTTTGAATATGATTATTACCTTGTATTAGAAAGATAACCTACTATAAGTAACAAAGGTTTCTTGATCTTGGATGATTACTTGGAATGGATTTAGAAAACTTGGAAGTAAACTTGCAATCTTGGAAGTATTCTTGATTTTATGAAACTAGAACTTTTGGAATTTATGAAGAACACTTAGAACTTGAAGATAGAACTTGAGATAGATCAATTAGATGAAGAAATTTGAAGAATGAAAGTGTTTGTAGGTGTTTTTGGTCGTTGGTGTATGGATTAGATATAAAGGATATGTAATTTTGTTTTCATGTAAATAAGTCATGAATGATTACTCATATTTTTGTAATTTTATGAGATATTTCATGCTAGTTTCCAAATGATGGTTCCCACATGTGTTAGGTGACTCACATAGCCTGCTAAGAGCTGATCATTGGAGTGTATATACCAATAGTACATACATCTAAAAGCTGTGTATTGTACGAGTACGAATACGGGTGCATACGAGTAGAATTGTTGATGAAACTGAACGAGGATGTAATTGTAAGAATTTTTGTAAGAATTTTTGTTAAGTCACTACATGTATATACATTTTAACTGAGTCGCTAAGTCATCGTTAGTCGTTACATGTAAATGTTGTTTTGAAACCTTTAGGTTAACGATATTGTTGAATGTTATTAACCCATTGGTTATTATAACAAATGAGATGTTAAATTGTTATATTATCATGATATTATGATATATAATATATCTTAGTATGATATATATACAGTTAAATGTCGTTACAACGATAATCGTTACATATATGTCTCGTTTCGAAATCATTAAGTTAGTAGTCTTATTTTTACATATGTATTTCATTGTTAATACACTTAATAATATATTTACTTATCATTTAACATAATTAACCAAGTGTATCAATACCTTAATATGATTCATATGTACCTAGTAAGACGTTGTTATAACGATAATCGTTATATATATCGTTTTTGAGTTTCTTAAATTAATAGTCTCATTTTTTATGTATATAACTCATTGTTAAAATACCTAATGAGATACATACTTATAATAAAATCATGTTAACTATATATATAACCATATATATGTCATCGTATAGTTTTTACAAGTTTTAACGTTCGTGAATCACCGGTCAACTTGGTAGTCAATTGTCTGTATGAAACCTATTTCAATTAATCAAGTCTTAACAAGTTTGATTGCTTAACATTTTGGAAATACTTAATCATGTAAATAACAATTTCATTTAATATATATAAACATGGAAAATTTCGGGTCACTACAGTACCTACCCGTTAAATAAATTTCGTCCCGAAATTTTAAGCAGTTGGAGATGTAGACGTATCTTCTGGAAATAAATGCGGGTATTTCTTCTTCATCTAATCTTCATGCTCCCAGGTGAACTCGGGTCCTCTACGAGCATTCCATCGAACCTTAACAATCGGTATCTTATTTTGTTTAAGTCTCTTAACCTCACGATCCATTATTTCGACGGGTTCTTCAATGAATTGAAGTTTTTCATTGATTTGGATTTCGTCCAACGGAATAGTGAGATCTTCTTTAGCAAAACATTTCTTCAAATTTGAGACGTAGAAAGTGTTATGTACAGCCGCGAGTTGTTGAGGTAGCTCCAGTTGGTAAGCTACTGGTCCGACACGATCTATAATCTTGAATGGTCCAATGTACCTTGGATTTAGTTTCTCCCGTTTACCAAATCGAACAACGCCTTTCCAAGGTAAAACCTTAAGCATGACCATTTCTCCAATTTCAAACTCTATATCTTTTCTTTTACTGTCCGCGTAGCTCTTTTGTCGACTCTGGGCGGTTTTCAATCTTTGTTGAATTTGGATGATTTTCTCGGTAGTTTCTTGTATTATCTCCGGACCCGTAATCTGTCTATCCCCCACTTCACTCCTATAAATCGGAGACCTGTACTTTCTACCATAAAGTGCTTTAAACGACACCATCTCAATGCTTGAATGGTAGCTGTTGTTGTAGAAAAATTCTGCTAACGGTAGATGTCGATCCCAACTGTTTCCGAAATCAATAACACAAGCTCGTAGCATGTCTTCAAGCGTTTATATCGTCCTTTCACTCTGCCCATCAGTTTGTGGATGATAGGCAGTACTCATGTCTAGACAAGTTCCCAATGCTTACTGTAATGTCTGCCAGAATCTTGAAATAAATCTGCCATCCCTATCAGAGATAATAGAGATTGGTATTCCATGTCTGGAGACGACTTCCTTCAAATACAGTCATGCTAACTTCTCCATCTTGTCATCTTCTCTTATTGGTAGGAAGTGTGCTGACTTGGTGAGACGATCAACTATTACCCAAATAGTATCATAAACACTTGCAGTCCTTGGCAATTTAGTAATGAAATCCATGGTAATGTTTTCCCATTTCCATTCCGGGATTTTAGGTTGTTGTAGTAGACCTGATGGTTTCTGATGTTCAGCTTTGACCTTAGAACACGTCAAACATTCTCCTACATATTTAGCAATATCAGCTTTCATACCTGGCCACCAAAAATGTTTCTTAAGATCCTTGTACATCTTCCGTGTTCCAGGATGTATTGAGTATCTGGTTTTATGAGCTTCTCTAAGTACCATTTCTCTCATATCTCCAAATTTTGGTACCCAAATTCTTTCAGCCCTATACCGGGTTCTGTCTTCCCGAATATTAAGATGCTTCTCCAATCCTTTGGGTATTTCATCCTTTAAATTTCCCTCTTTTAAAACTCCTTGTTGCGCCTCCTTTATTTGAGTAGTAAGGTTAGTGTGAATCATTATATTCATAGATTTTACTCGAATGGGTTCTCTGTCCTTTCTGCTCAAGGCGTCGGCTACCACATTTGCCTTCCCCGGGTGGTAACGAATCTCAAAGTCGTAATCATTCAACAATTCAATCCACATACGCTGCCTCATATTCAGTTGTTTCTGATTAAATATGTGTTGAAGACTTTTGTGGTCGGTATATATAATACTTTTGACCCCATATAAGTAGTGCCTCCAAGTCTTTAATGCAAAAAAAACTGCGCCTAATTCCAAATCATGCGTCGTATAATTTTGCTCGTGAATCTTCAATTGTCTAGACGCATAAGCAATCAACTTCGTCCGTTGCATTAATACACAACCGAGACCTTGCTTTGATGCGTCACAATAAATCACAAAATCATCATTCCCTCAGGCAATGACAATATAGGTGCCGTAGTTAGCTTTTTCTTCAATAATTGAAACGCCTTCTCTTGTTCATCCTTCCATTCAAATTTCTTCCCTTTATGCGTTAATGCAGTCAAGGGTTTTGCTATTTTGGAGAAATCTTGGATGAATCTTCTGTAGTAACCAGCCAATCCTAAAAATTGACGTATATGCTTCGGAGTTTTTGGGGTTTCCCACTTTTCAACGGTTTCGATCTTTGCCGGGTCCACCTGGATACCTTCTTTGTTCACTATGTGACCGAGGAATTGAACTTCTTCCAACCAAAATGCATACTTTGAAAACTTAGCGTACAGTTTTTCTTTCCTCAATACTTCTAGCACTTTTCTCAAATGTTCTTCGTGCTCTTGATCATTCTTTGAGTAAATAAGTATGTCATCGATGAAAACAATGACAAACTTGTCAAGATATGGCCCACACACTCGGTTCATAAGGTCCATGAACACAGCTGGTGCGTTAGTCAATCCAAACGGCATAACCATAAACTCGTAATGACCATAATGCGTCCTAAAAGCAGTTTTTGGAATATCATCCTCCTTTACTCGCATTTGATGATATCCAGAACGTAAATCGATCTTCGAATAAACCGACGAGCCTTGTAGTTGATCAAATAAGTCGTCAATTCTCGGTAGTGGATAACGGTTTTTGATGGTAAGTTTTTTCAACTCTCTGTAGTCAGTACACAACCTAAATGTACAATCCTTCTTCTTGACAAACAAAACAGGAGCTCCCCATGGTGATGTGCTTGGTCGAATGAAACCACGTTCTAATAGTTATTGCAGTTGGCTTTGCAGTTCTTTCATCTCGCTGGGTGCGAGTCTATAAGGAGCACGAGCTATTGGTGCAGCTCCTGGTACAAGATCTATTTGAAATTCAACAGATCGATGTGGAGGTAGTCCCGATAATTCTTTCGGAAATACATCGGGAAATTTTTTTGCGACGGGAACATCATTGATGCTCTTTTCTTCAGTTTGTACTTTCTCGACGTGTGCTAGAACAGCATAGCAACCTTTTCTTATTAGTTTTTGTGCCTTCAAATTACTAATAAGATGTAGCTTCATGTTGCCCTTTTCTCCGTACACCATTAAGGGTTCTCCTTCTTCTCGTATAATGCGAATTGCATTTTTATAACATACGATCTCTGCTTTCACCTTCTTCAGCCAGTCCATGCCAACTATTACATCAAAACTCCCTAACTCTACTGGTATCAAATCAATCTTAAATATTTCTCTACCCAGTTTAATTTCTAGATTCCGGCATATATTATCTGCTGAAATTAATTTACCGTTTGCTGATTCGAGTAAAAATTTACTATCCAATGGCGTCAATGGACAACTTAATTTAGCACAAAAATCTCTAATCATATAGCTTCTATCCGCACCCGAATCAAATAAAACGTAAGCAGATTTATTGTCAATAAGAAACATACCCGTAACAAGCTCCGGGTCTTGCTGTGCCTCTGCCGCATTAATATTGAAAACTCTTCTGCGGCCTTGTCCATTCGTGTTCTCCTGGTTCGGGCAATTTCTAATAATGTGGCCCGGTTTTCTACATTTATAGCAAACTACATTGGCATAACTTGCTCCGACACTACTTGCTCCGCCATTACTCATTCCGACACCATTTGTTCCTTTCGTTATGTTAACTCCTTGTCCGTAGACCTCAAACTTCACCGTGCTATGACCATTTCTTTTACACTTGTTGCAAAATTTGGTGCAGAACCCTGAGTGATACTTTTCACACCTTTGGCATAGCTGCTTCTGATTGTTTTTGTTGTTGCGGTTGTTATTGTTGTTGGGATGATTGTTGTAGTTGCTGTTGTTATTGTTGTTGTTGTTGTTGTTGTTGCGGTTGTTATTGTTGTTGGGATGATTGTTGTAGTTGCTGTTGTTGTTGTTGTTGTTGTTGTTGTTGTTGTTGTTGGGCCGTTTGTTGTAGTTGCGATTGATGTTGCGATTGTTGGGATAATTGTTGCGATTATTATTGTAATTGCTGTTGTTATTGTATTGGTGATTCTTATCACCGTTTTCCTCCCACTTTCTTTTGACTTGCTTCACATTGGCCTCTTCAGCCGTCTGTTCTTTAATTCTTTCCTCAATCTGGTTCACTAGTTTGTGAGCCATTCTACATGCCTGTTGTATGGAAGCGGGCTCGTGTGAACTTATATCTTCTTGGATTCTTTCCGGTAATCCTTTCACAAACGCGTCGATCTTCTCTTCCTCATCTTCGAACGCTCCCGGACACAATAGGCACAATTCTGTGAATCATCTTTCGTACGTGGTAATATCAAATCCTTGGTGTGATGACCCAGAAATTTTCGACTAAATTTAAACTTAATCTTTATATGATTTCGATACGATAAGCAAAGTCTGTAATATTGAGTCTCAAAAAAATTTTGGAACTACATTCATGTAACCACTTACCCTTTGACTATCCCCGACGATTCATGAACAATTGTTGTAAATAAATAAATAAATAAATAAATAAATATATATATATATATATATATATATATATATATATATATATATATATATATATATATATATATATATATATATACACGAGATAAAAAGTTGTAATATCAACATAATTATTATTACTTTCATTATTACCATTAATATTAATATCAATATCAATACCAATATTAACAATATTAATATTATTATTATTATTATTGTTATAATTATAATTTTAAGATTTTGATTATTAACATAATAAATTTAAATATAAATATTATAAGGATGGTTAAAATTATAATTTAGTTGTAATTTAAATTTAAATATTATTAGTTATTATTATTATCAATATTAATAAATTATCATTTATTACCCTTATTATTATTACTTGTAGTATTTTTGATATTATTATTATTTCTATTAAGTATTATTATTAGTATTTTTAATAATACTAATAGTATTATTATTATGAATATAATTATTACTTATTACATTATATATATATTATAGATTATAGATATAGACAAATTGCCAGAAGTATACGCATCATAATATCTTCACCTTTATTTTTCTTTTGACCCGTGACTCTACTAATTGACACATCAACCTACTCCAAATAAATTTGTCCTTTGTTTATTTTATTTCTTTTTCTTTAAAAGTAAACATATCATATCGTTCTTGTTACTTCTTTTGACTATCAACCACTCATTATATCTCTTATCTATGTACATGCATAGATATATAGATATACCCGTGAATCCAACATCAAAAACCACATCTACTCTCTTTCTTCTTCTCTGCTAACCCTTTTCATCCGCTATCATATCCCCTCAATAACTCATCATCGTTCTTATGTTGCCTGTTCTAAGATCAAAATCATCGAGGGCCAACCCAAAAACCGTCACTAACAACAACTCGTTTCTGTTTTGGTCATGAACTACTAAGCACACAACACCATCTTCTTCCTACAACACATCTTCCATCGGCCACATCCTCCACCATTCTTCATGTTAAACACTTCACCTCCTACGATCACTTCATCTTGAGACCATCACCACCACAGACCCTTGTCGACTACTATCACTATTGTCTTTATAGTCCCGGTTGAGCAATACCAAAGTTGAAACTACCATTAGATCTTTGATTACGTTAATTCGAAACAACCAAGACATGAAACCCCACTAGCTCGACTTGCAACCCCAACACTGCTTACTTCTGTTTCGCAGCCACACCTCAACCACCGTACCTCCACCACCTCTTAATACCGTAGGCTGGCACAACCCCAACAGTTTCTCACTCTCTCTCTTCTCTCTCTCTAGAATTCTAACAAGACAATCACCATAACACAATCATCAAACACTCATTGCAACTGCTACTTAGTGTTTTTCTGTTTCTTCTTTCTTCTCAATTTCCTTCGTTTTCTTTACCCGTAACCGAACCCCCTAAAAATTTATACTGTCTCGCTAAGCTTGCTTGGAGATTTACAAATAATGATTTTTTTTTATTAATTATTGATTGTGGGGGACAAACATACATGTGAATGATGAGGATAATGGGATGTGGGTCTAGGAGGAATACAACTCACGTACATTTTTTTTTAATTTCATACAACCACTTTTGCATTTAACAAACACATATTATGGAAATTGGTCATTTGTTGGGCCGTATTACATTTTTTTTTTTTGGCTATTGGACCGAATGAAGCTAAATGGGCTGATATGATTCTGTTTTTAACCTGGGCCGTCCCTATTTGAATCGTGAGTCAAGGTCTGGCTGGGTTCTTCGTATAAGCTGGAGATAATAACGAATGACGATAGAATATATGATGATGAGAGTGATGTATTAATATGGTAATGATTCATGATTTATGCATAGATTATAATAATAAGGATGTTTACGAAAGGGATAAGGGATTAAGGTGATAATTCGATGATCGTGATCTTGATGATGAAAGGTGATGATCATGGTATTATGATGGTCGAATTATAAATTAGATGATGGATGATAATGTTTATGTCATAGTAATAATAATACGATTAAAATAAATTGAGGATGTTATATGAATAATAATGATAACGATGATTAAGGGATTCTATGATGATATTATGATGATGATGTTGATGTTGTGATGATGAATGAAGATGTGAACGTGTTTGTTTTCTGTCGAGTGGTTTTGGTTAAAAATCCAACTCCCATAACTTGGGCCAACAAGTTGAATCTATACTCTTAGGCTTGGGATCGGGCTCATTGGATTGGGCTTGGGTTTTGAGATCAACCAAACACAAATCGATACACATGTTTACTAAATTGAGGTATAATTATAAGTATATTACTTATTATTATTATTGTTAGAGTATTATCATTACTATTATAAATGTTAATGATAATATTATAATAAATATGAGATTCGTATGTTATGATTACGAATAAAAAAAATAATCATAAAAGATATAGTCATAAGTTCAGAAATTGATCCCGAAAATTATGATTATCATTAATATTATTAAAAGAACCATTAATGTTAAAATTATCAATTTTATTAAAATTATTATTTTTAATTATTATCATTTTCATTAAAAATAACAGTATTATTAAGATTATCATTTTTGGAATTATTAATATTATCATTATTTTAGTATTATTATAAGTAGTATCTTAAAATGAATAATATTATATAAAAACATATTTAACTATATTAATATATTTAATACATATAACCTAGCTCTATTTTTATATTTTTTTTCTTATAAATAAAATATATAAAATGAATAGATATTTAAGTTATTAAAGGGAAACATAAATCATAAATAACATACATATCACTAAAAATAATATAAATTGTTCGATTACAATTACATATATTAATATATATACAAATGATATAGGTTCGTGAATCCGAGGCCAACCTTACACTTGTTCAATGATGTTATATGTATTTTTACGACGAAATACAGTATGGTGATTTTCATTGCCCCTTTTACTCTTTACATTTTTGGGCTGAGAATACATGCAAATGCTTTATTAACTGTTTTACAATAATTATATGCGTGAGTTTCATTACTCCCTTTTTATATATATTTTTGGGACTGAGAATACATGCGCTGCTTTTATAAATGTTTTGCGATATAGACACAAGTAATCGGGACTACATTCTATGGTTGAATTATCAAAGTCGAATATGCCCCTTTTTATTAAGTCTGGTAATCTAAGAATTAGGGAACAGACACCCTAATTGACGCGAACTCTAAAGATAGATCTATCGGGCCCAACAAGCCCCATCCAAAGTACCGGATGCTTTAGTACTTCGAAATTTATATCATGCCCGAAGGAGGATCCCGGAATGATGGGGATATTCTTATATGTACATTGTGAATGTCGGTTACCAGGTGTTCAATCCATATGAATGATATTTTTGTCTCTATGCATGGGACGTATGTTTACGAGAAATGGAAATATGAAATCTTGTGGTCTATTAAAATTATGAAATGATTATTTATTTTAAACTAATGAACTCACCAACCTTTTGGTTGACACTTGAAAGCATGTTTATTCTCAGGTATAAAAGAAATCTTCCGCTGTGCAATTGCTCATTTTTAAAGATATTACTTGGAGTCATTCATGACATATTTCAAAAGACGTTGCATTCGAGTCGTTGAGTTCATCAAGATTATTATTAAGTCAATTATAGTTAGATATTATAAAATGGTATGCATGCCGTCCACTTTCGATGTAATGAAATATTGTCTTTTCAAAAACGAATGCAATGTTTGTAAAATGTATCATGTAGAGGTCAAGTACCTCGCGATGTAATCAACTGTTGTAATTCATTTATAATCGATATGGAATTCGTCCGGATGGATTAGGACGGGTCCTTTCAGTTGGTATCAGAGCGATGGTCTTAGCGAACCAGGTCTGCAATAGTGTGTCTAACTGATAAGTCGTTAGGATGCATTAGTGAGTCTGGACTTCGACCGTGTCTGCCTGTCAAAAGTTTTGCATATCACTTCGTGTCAAAAATTACCTGCTTATCATTCTTAGAGAATCACTTGCTTATCATTCTTAGTCTAGACACGTTTTACTGCATTGATTGCATGATTAGTGTATGGACAAAATTCATATCTTAGCATATCTGCTAATTCATATCTTAGCGTATCTGTTATTGTAAACTTTGCTTGACATTTTCTGTAGATCCCTCCGTAACTTCTGGGATTTTAGTATTATATATGCATATGTAAATTATGTATTGCAGGGTACTAATCTACATCCTATAATCTATTTCTTATCGAAAATCCTTCATCTGATTGTACGGGATGAATCACTTAACCAGTTCGAGTCCCTCAGATTTCGATAACTATTCTGATAGTTATTCCGATAACTATTCCGACATGGATATTCACCTAAGCTTCGAAAATGGTGTCACCAGAATGAATCAATCAAACAGCCATCCCCAATTCATCTGATGGGTTCGTAGTCGACTTAATCAATGAAGATGAGAATAAGTCGATCCCTTCCACCAACCGAATTCACCTCTTGACAAGGAACCTGAAGTGTTTACCGGCGGACCTATCCGAAACATCATCTTCAGCCTCATTTCCAGGGTAGCTCGTCACGATTATATACTATCTAAAATTCTAAACCTTATTCATCTGCTCGTTCCGACTGACAATCATCTTGGAATAATAGGAGAAGTCAACGAACTTCGCGCTCGAGTAATCAATCTGGAGAATATGGTACAAAATGTACCAGCTTCAGCAACATCACCGGCACCAACAGTACCATCAGTAACAGCATCAGTACCATCAACAATCCATGCCTCAACATCTCATTATGTACCTCGAGTATAATCATCGTTCTAAGTATCGTTCTACATCGATTATCTTCGTTCTTCATGACGATTAAGTAATCTCTAAATGTTTTAGAGATTATGTATTCTAGTTCTAATGGTAAACCAAATGAGTTTAATATCATATTAACTCATTAAATCCATGATTATATCTGAAGAAAATATATATGTATATATATTTTCATAAAGATTGTAATTAAAAATTCTTTTGTACAAACTGTTGATGATGAAAATATTTTAACGGGTAGGTAATACCCGAGGAATATTTAAATTTCACATTAATAAGTTACATTGTACGTTCTTCGAATCTGTTTCAACAGTCATATACTATCCTACTTACATCCACCGATATACGTATCCGTTCACCAAAGAATAACTATTTTCATTCAAATTCAAATTTCATATTAGGATTTTGACATATCAGAATCCAACAAGTGGTATAATGAAGAAAAATGGACACAATAAAAATTGATTAGAAACACACTAATTAACAATATGAAATTTTGTTAAGAATTCACGCTAACAAAATCCTAGCTAACTGTTCCTAGCTAATTATTAATTCCGTATTACATTTTATTTATGGCAATTTAATTATCGCAATTTATTTTATCGCAATTTAATTATCGCAATTTTATTTATTGTTATTTAATTTCTGTTATTTACTTTACGCACTTTATTTTTATTTTACGCACTTTAAATATCGGGACACGTATTTAAGGTTTTGACATATCATATCGACTCATCTATATATATTATTTGGAATCACCATAGACACTCTATATGCAGTAATGATCGAGTTCTCTATACAGGGTTGAGGATGATTCTACAATAATATATATAGTTTGAGTTGTGATCGAGTCTGAGACGTATACGGGTCACGACACGTATTAATTAATTCGAATATTATATATTAAACTATATATATGAATTATTGGACTATCAACTGTGGACTATCGACTGTGGACTAATAACATTAAACAATTAAAATAAATTAAAATATTGATTATAACATATGAAACTAAACAATTCTTCAAGTTGCCACTTGATTTCATCTTAAACCTTAATTGTACCTTGACGATTCCAATCTGCATTCAAACTTTCATAATTCTTGAAAACACCTTAATCGATAGGATCAATCAACCGCACTTCATTTACGGAAGGAAAGACTTGTGCATATAGTTATGCACCTGAGAAACTCTCGACAACTGAGTAAAAGTTTAACACGTAGCCGCGTCAGATCCTTTGTCAATTATTAGCAAAAAAAAAAAAAAAATATAACTTTGCGATTCCTTTTCAAAGTAGCAAATTTTGTCACAGCTCCAGCTAGTACATCGACCTTTCATTCGAATAAGTCTTATTATAACTTTGATATATAAGTTTACCTTTCATCATCGTTATCGGGGAATCGTTTATATTCCACCACATTAGCAGTAAACTTACTAGCAATCTCATTGCTCCTTGGCTTAAACCTCTCCGATAAATCACTATATTTATCCATTGAAACCCTATCATATACTCATCCGCATCTTGTAACGAGAACTACCATAACAATTACCAGGAATCAGCAATCAGTACTTTGAAAACTCACAGCATATCTACATCAACAGTTATATGTATGACATTTATCTCTTAGAATTATGAGCTCTCGTTCTGAAATTCTGAAAAGCACTCAGTCACAAATCAATACTCTGAATGCTGAAAAAGCTGAATGAAGCAACAGAAACCATAGACAAACGACCTTAATCATCGAAAGTTTGATGATAAAGAATAGTATGTTGGAAAAGCTCAGAAAAGTTGGAACTGGAAAACAGATTGAGCTAACCACGAAGGAGACCAAGGACAAATACAAGTATCATACCATATATTCAAAGAATCCAAGTAATTCTGGATCCGATGAAACCTTCAACGAATATCTGGCTCTGTACTCATGTTAAAATCTTGCGGAAAATCTTTCTCCATCAACCATCGAACTTAGAAATTCCAAAATATCATCATCAATATCTTCGATATTTCTGAGGATATTTTCATAAATATTCTTGTCCGAAATTATATACCTCTTCGTGATTCCTGTGTATCATTATATTGGAAACATTCAATAGAATATTTAGTACTGAAAAGCAGATTATGCGAAACTATGAAGAAAGCCGTGGACAAATCACAAAGAATAAGTTTGACTTCAAAGAATCCAAATGATTCTGTTTCTGATGAAATCTTTAGCGAATACCTTGCTTCCGAATCTAAACCCTTACGGATAAATCTTCTTCATCATCCATCGGTATTTGAAATTCCAAGATATCATCGTATCTTCATTTATAAATATCCTCCATATTTCTGAAGATATTTTCATAACTGTTCTTATTTGAATATCATTAATCTCTTCGTGCTATCAGTGTTACATCATATAGAAACTGTTAGTTTCTATATTCTGTAAACCTTCGAGCTTAAAATATGAATGTTATTGAAGTAATGTTGGGAACTGATGCATGAGTTAGTAGAATATAATGACACTTGATCAACGTGATTATATTATAGTAAGTCATGCTGAGTTTCTAATGAAACGTGATGATTCATAGTACCATCATCATGTGCCATTTACACGACTCTTGCATTCTACTCAATCTCTAAACATATTAAGAACATATCTTCTTGATAGTTCTATCTTTTCGGATATTCTGGTAATTTACCAAATCAAGATCGTGCCATTACGATTTCTTTCTTAGAACATTAACTATGTTCATTTCGAAACTCCATACTTACGAATTCTGGAGCATTATTCGCTTGATTTAGAGGTCGAGAGGCGAATAAAAAGACAAAGAGATCCAAAATATAAGAGAAGATATAAAGCTCAATCACAACACGGAGGTTACCAACTGTGAATATTAATACGAATATCAATATGAAGACACGGTCGAATTAAGAATAGTATCATCCCAAGGTAATAGTAGAAGTAAACAAAATTTTTCTAGTGGAAGATTGAAAAAGATGGGTGATAGAAACGATAATTAGGAAAATAACAAGAATCGGAATTGGATTTAGCATTTTCAAAATATTTTGGAAGTATGAACTGAGAAGGAAAGCATATGAGTGATGAAAATAATGGAACGGAAGAAATTCATTTATAGTGAAAATACCAGACAAAGCAATCGAGACAGATAATCGCATTTAATTATAGAGATCTTAAATTCCATAAATCCCGAAGAATCAGATCTTATAAATTTTCAAGATTTTCTTTTAAATCCAAGGAATTCCGGAATTCAAACGTGACGACGTCAAAAGCTAAGACGAATCTCTATTTTCTCATTTTGTGATAGCTTCACTCATACGCTTCGATTAATTGAATTGTTTATCCATATTAACCAATAATGCTAAAACTCTATTTACCAACTCATATTCGTCATGAAAATATTTTTATTGTTAGACATGACCACCTCACTCAAATTTCGGGACGAAATTTCTTTAACGGGTAGGTACTGTGATGACCCGGAAATTTCCGACTAAATTTAAACTTAATCTTTATATGATTTCGATACGATAAGCAAAGTCTGTAATATTGAGTCTTAAAAAAAATTTGGAACTACATTCATGTAACCACTTACCCTTTGACTATCCCCGACGATTCACGAACAATTGTTGTAATATATATATATATATATATATATATATATATATATATATATATATATATATATATATATATATATATACGATATAAAAAGTTGTAATATCAACATAATTATTATTACTTTCATTATTACCATTAATATTAATATCAATATCAATACCAATATTAACAATATTAATATTATTATTATTATTGTTATAATTATAATTTTAAGATTTTGATTATTAACATAATAAATTTAAATATAAATATTATAAGGATGGTTAAAATTATAATTTAGTTGTAATTTAAATTTAAATATTATTAGTTATTATTATTATCAATATTAATAAATTATCATTTATTACCCTTATTATTATTACTTGTAGTATTTTTGATATTATTATTATTTCTATTAAGTATTATTATTAGTATTTTTAATAATACTAATAGTATTATTATTATGAATATAATTATTACTTATTACATTATATATATTATAGATTATAGATATAGACAAATTGCCAGAAGTATACGCATCATAATATCTTCACCTTTATTTTTCTTTTGACCCGTGACTCTACTAATTGACACATCAACCTACTCCAAATAAAGTTGTCCTTTGTTTATTTTATTTCTTTTTCTTTAAAAGCAAACATATCATATCGTTCTTGTTACTTCTTTTGACTATCAACCACTCATTATATCTCTTATCTATGTACATGCATAGATATATACATATACCCGTGAATCCAACACCAAAAACCACATCTACTCTCTTTCTTCTTCTCTGCTAACCCTTTTCATCCGCTATCATATCCCCTCAATAACTCATCATCATTCTTATGTTGCCTGTTCTAAGATCAAAATCATCGAGGGCCAACCCAAAAACCGTCACTAATAACAACTCGTTTCTGTTTTGGTCGTGAACTACTAAGCACACAACACCATCTTCTTCCTACAACACATCTTCCATCGGCCACATCCTCCACCATTCTTCATGTTAAACACTTCACCTCCTACGATCACTTCATCTTGAGACCATCACCACCACAGACACTTGTCGACTACTATCACTATTGTCTTTATAGTCCCGGTTGAGCAATACCAAAGTTGAAACTACCATTAGATCTTTGATTACGTTAATTCGAAACAACCAAGACATGAAACCCCACTAGCTTGACTTGCAACCCCAACACTGCTTACTTCTGTTTCGCAGCCACACCTCAACCACCGTACCTCCACCACCTCTTAATACCGCAGGCTGGCACAACCCCAACAGTTTCTTACTCTCTCTCTTCTCTCTCTCTAGAATTCTAACAAGACAATCACCATAACACCATCATCAAACACTCATTGCAACTGCTACTTACTGTTTTTCTGTTTCTTCTTTCTTCTCAATTTCCTTCGTTTTCTTTACCCGTAACCGAACCCCCTAAAAATTTATACTGTCTCGCTAAGCTTGCTTGGAGATTTACAAACAATGATTTTTTTTATTAATTATTGATTGTGGGGGACAGACATACATGTGAATGATGAGGATAATGGGATGTGGGTCTGGGAGGAATACAACTCACGTACATTTTTTTTTAATTTCATACAACCACTTTTGCATTTAACAAACACATATTATGGAAATTGGTCATTTGTTGGGCCGTATTACATTTTTTTTTTTTGGCTATTGGACCGAATGAAGCTAAATGGGCTGATATGATTCTGTTTTTAACCTGGGCCGTCCCTATTTGAATCGTGAGTCAAGGTCTGGCTGGGTTCTTCGTATAGGCTAGAGATAATAACGAATGACGATAAAATATATGATGATGAGAGTGATGTATTAATATGGTAATGATTCATGATTTATGCATAGATTATAATAATAAGGATGTTTACGAAAGGGATAAGGGATTAAGGTGATAATTCGATGATCGTGATCTTGATGATGAAAGGTGATGATCATGGTATTATGATGGTCGAATTATAAATTAGATGATGGATGATAATGTTTATGTCATAGTAATAATAATAAGATTAAAATAAATTGAGGATGTTATATGAATAATAATGATAACGATGATTAAGGGATTCTATGATGATATTATGATGATGATGTTGATGTTGTGATGATGAATGAAGATGTGAACGTGTTTGTTTTCTGTCGAGTGGTTTTGGTTAAAAATCCAACTCCCATAACTTGGGCCAACAAGTTGAATCTATACTCTTAGGCTTGGGATCGGGCTCATTGGATTGGGCTTGGGTTTCGAGATCAACCAAACACAAATCGATACACATGTTTACTAAATTGAGGTATAATTATAAGTATACTACTTATTATTATTATTGTTAGAGTATTATCATTACTATTATAAATGTTAATGATAATATTATAATAAATATGAGATTCGTATGTTATGATTACGAATAAAAAAAAATAATCATAAAAGATATAGTCATAAGTTTAGAAATTGATCCCGAAAATTATGATTATCATTAATATTATTAAAAGAACCATTAATGTTAAAATTATCAATTTTATTAAAATTATTATTTTTAATTATTATCATTTTCATTAAAAATAACATTATTATTAAGATTATCATTTTTGGAATTATTAATATTATCATTATTTTAGTATTATTATAAGTAGTATTTTAAAATGAATAATATTATATAAAAACATATTTAACTATATTAATATATTTAATACATATAACCTAGCTCTATTTTTATATTTTTTTTTCTTATAAATAAAATATATAAAATGAATAGATATTTAAGTTATTAAAGGGACACATAAATCATAAATAACATACATATCACTAAAAATAATATAAATTGTTCGATTACAATTACGTATATTAATATATATACAAATGATATAGGTTCGTGAATCCGAGGCCAACCTTACACTTGTTCAATGATGTTATATGTATTTTTACGATGAAATACAGTATGGTGAGTTTCATTGCCCCTTTTACTCTTTACATTTTTGGGCTGAGAATACATGCAAATGCTTTATTAACTGTTTTACAATAATTATATGCGTGAGTTTCATTACTCCCTTTTTATATATATTTTTGGGACTGAAAATACATGCGCTGCTTTTATAAATGTTTTGCGATATAGACACAAGTAATCGGGACTACATTCTATGGTTGAATTATCAAAGTCGAATATGCCCCTTTTTATTAAGTCTGGTAATCTAAGAATTAGGGAACAGACACCCTAATTGACGCGAACTCTAAAGATAGATCTATCGGGCCCAATAAGCCCCATCCAAAGTACCGGATGCTTTAGTACTTCGAAATTTATATCATGTCCGAAGGAGGATCCCGGAATGATGGGGAAATTCTTATATGTATATTGTGAATGTCGGTTACCAGGTGTTCAATCCATATGAATGATATTTTTGTCTCTATGCATGGGACGTATGTTTACGAGAAATGGAAATATGAAATCTTGTGGTCTATTAAAATTATGAAATGATTATTTATTTTAAACTAATGAACTCACCAACCTTTTGGTTGACACTTGAAAGCATGTTTATTCTCAGGTATGAAAGAAATCTTCCGCTGTGCAATTGCTCATTTTTAAAGATATTACTTGGAGTCATTCATGACATATTTCAAAAGACGTTGCATTCGAGTCATTGAGTTCATCAAGATTATTATTAAGTCAATTATAGTTAGATATTATAAAATGGTATGCATGCCGTCCACTTTCGATGTAATGAAATATTGTCTTTTCAAAAACGAATGCAATGTTTGTAAAATGTATCATATAGAGGTCAAGTACCTCGCGATGTAATCAACTGTTGTAATTCGTTTATAATCGATATGGACTTCGTCCGGATGGATTAGGACGGGTCCTTTCACTTGGGTTCGTAACCCTCTAAGTTCTGTCTTGAGCTTATTGACCTCGGTTCTAGGACGGTACTTCTCGTTCATCAAGTGCTTGAATGCTGACCACGGTAGTGCGTATGCATCATCTTGTCCCACTTGCTCTAGATAGGTATTCCACCATGTTAACGCAGAACCTATGAAGGTATGCGTAGCGTACTTCACTTTGTCCTCTTCAGTACACTTACTTATGGCAAACACCGATTCAACCTTCTCGGTCCACCGTTTCAATCCGATCGGTCGTTCGGTTCCATCAAATTCCAAAGGTTTGCAGGCAGTGAATTATTTGTAGGTGCATCCTACACGATTTCCTGTACTGCTAGATCCAAGGTTATTGTTGTAATGTAGCGCTGCTTGTACTGCGGCTATGTTTGAAGCTAGAAAAGTACGGAATTCCTCTTCATTCATATTCACGGTGTGTCGAGTAGTCGGTGTCATTTCCTTCAAAATAGTCAAATGGAACAAGTTAATCATACAGAATATTAAGAGTAGTTAATAGTATTTCGCAGCATAATATGAACTCACTTATAAAAGCTTTTTCTTCATATTAGCGTTTTATAAGTTTAAATTCGGGTAGTACCTACCCGTTAAGTTCATACTTAGTAGCTAATATACAATTCAACTACTACAATTCTATATGAAAAACTGATTATAATAATATTTCGCGTTCAAACTTTTATACAATATTTTACAAACTTACAATACCGCTTATTTTACATAAAGCATGAAATATAGCACACAATAACTTTGATACAAGATAGTTGTGAAGATAATTCTAGCTAGTACACAAGTCGTTCAGCAAAGGCAATAAAGACACGTAATTCATACGTCCAGAAACAAGTCATGCATTCTGGTTTTACTAGGACTACTTCCCATCCTTGGTCTTGTGGAACATAACCGTTATGGCCGTTGATAAGACAGCGTGTTGTAACGTCGTCAAAGGGACGAGGGTTACGTAATGACCAACAGTCTCGTAATAACCTAAAAACCTCATTTCTTACCCCAATTACCGACTCCGTCACTTGTGGGAACGTTTTGTTTAATAGTTGTAGCCCGATATTCTTTTTCTCACTTTGGTGAGAAGCGAACATTACTAACCCGTAAGCATAGCATGCTTCTTTATGTTGCATGTTAGCCGCTTTTTCTAAATCATGAAGTCCTATATTCGGATACATTGAGTCAAAATAATTTCTTAACCCGTTGCGTAAAATAGCATTTGGGTTCTCCGTAATATATGCGTCAAAGTAAACACATCGTAACTTATGGGTTTCCCAATGTGATATCCCCCATCTTTCAAACGAAAGTCTCTTATAAATCAAGACATTTTTGGAACGTTCTTCGAATGTCTTACAAACTGATTTCGCCATAAATAGTTGTGCCGAAGAATTCTGACCGACTCTAGACAAGATTTCATCAATCATGTCTCCGGGTAGGTCTCTTAAAATATTGGGTTGTCTATCCATTTTGTGTTTTTATACTGTAAAATAGACAAGAGTTAGATTCATAAAAAAAATACTTATTAATACAAGCAATTTTTACATATATCATAAAGCATAAGCACATTATATTACATATATTACACCACACGAATACAACTATCTTATTCCGACTCGCTCGTTTCTTCTTCTTCGGTTTTGGTTCGTTTTCCCAAGTTTCTAGGGATATATGATGTTCCCCTAATACGAGCTGTCGTTTTCCACAACGGTTTAGAAAAACCTGGTGGTTTAGAGGTTCCCGGGTCATTGTTACAACTTAAGGGCTTCGGGGGTTGACGATACATATAAAGTTCATCGGGGTTGGAATTAGATATCTCTATTTTTATCCTTTCCCTTATTATTTTCTTTTGCCTTTTTAAATTCAGTTGGGGTAATTTCTATAACATCATCGAAATTCTCATCGGAATCCGATTCATCGGAGAATTGGTAATCCTCCCAATATTTTGCTTCCTTGGCGGAAACACCATTGACCATAATTAACCTTGGTCGGTTGGTTGAGGATTTTCTTTTACTTAACCGTTTTATTATTTCTTCCACCGGTTCTATTTCCTCCTCCGGTTCCTCCTCTTCCGGTTCTGATTCTTCTTCCGGTTCTTCTTCGGGAACTTGTGAATCAGTTCAATATATATTCGACTCTTCGTTATTATTAGGTGAGTCAATGGGATTTGTGCTAGAGGTAGACATCTATCACACAATATCAAACATGTTAAGAGATTAATATATCACATAATATATACATGTTAATAATATATAGTTTCCAACAAAAAAGTTAAACAATCATTTTTAAAGAAAACACGGTCGAAGTCCAGACTCACTAATGCATCCTAACAAACTCGATAAGACACACTAATGCAAATTTTCTGGTTCTCTAAGACCAACGCTCGGATACCAACTGAAATGTCCCGTTCTTATTGATTAAAAACGTTCCATATTAATTGATTTCGTTGCGAGGTTTTGACCTCTATATGAGACGTTTTTCAAAGACTGCATTCATTTTTAAAACAAACCATAACCTTTATTTCATAAATAAAGGTTTAAAAAGCTTACGTAGATTATCAAATAATAATAATCTAAAATATCCTGTTTACACACGACCATTACATAATGGTTTACAATACAAATATGTTACATCGAAATCAGTTTCTTGAATGCAGTTTTTACACAATATCATACAAACATGGACTCCAAATCTTGTCCTTATTTTAGTATGCAACAGTGGAAGCTCTTAGTATTCACCTGAGAATAAACATGCTTTAATCGTCAACAAAAATGTTGGTGAGTTATAGGTTTAACCTATATATATCAAATCGTAACAATAGACCACAAGATTTCATATTTCAATACACATCCCATACATAGAGATAAAAATCATTCATATGGTGACCACCTGGTAACCGACATTAACAACATGCATATATAAGAATATCCCCATCATTCCGGGACACCCTTCGGATATGATATAAATTTCGAAGTACTAAAGCATCCGGTACTTTGGATGGGGTTTGTTAGGCCCAATAGATCTATCTTTAGGATTCGCGTCAATTAGGGTGTCTGTTCCCTAATTCTTAGATTACCAGACTTAATAAAAAGGGGCATATTCGATTTCGATAATTCAACCATAGAATGTAGTTTCACGTACTTGTGTCTATTTTGTAAATCATTTATAAAACCTGCATGAATTCTCATTCCAAAAATATTAGATTTTAAAAGTGGGACTATAACTCACTTTCACAGATTTTTACTTCGTCGGGAAGTAAGACTTGGCCACTGGTTGATTCACGAACCTATAACAATATATATATATATATATATATATATATATATATATATATATATATATATATATATATATATATATATATATATATATATATATCAAAGTATGTTCAAAATATATTTACAACACTTTTAATATATTTTGATGTTTTAAGTTTGTTAAGTCAGCTGTCCTCATTAGTAACCTACAACTAGTTGTCCACAGTTAGATGTACAGAAATAAATCGATAAATATTATCTTGAATCAATCTGTGACCCAGTGTATACGTATCTCAGTATTGATCACAACTCAAACTATATATATTTTGGAATCAACCTCAACCCTGTATAGCTAACTCCAACATTCACATATAGAGTGTCTATGGTTGTTCCGAAATATATATAGATGTGTCGACATGATAGGTCGAAACATTGTATACGTGTCTATGGTATCTCAAGATTACATAATATACAATACAAGTTGATTAAGTTATGGTTGGAATAGATTTGTTACCAATTTTCACGTAGCTAAAATGAGAAAAAATTATCCAATCTTGTTTTACCCATAACTTCTTCATTTTAAATCCGTTTTGAGTGAATCAAATTGCTATGGTTTCATATTAAACTCTATTTTATGAATCTAAACAGAAAAAGTATAGGTTTATAGTCAGAAAAATAAGTTACAAGTCATTTTTGTAAAGGTAGTCATTTCAGTCGAAAGAACGACGTCTAGATGACCATTTTAGAAAACATACTTTCACTTTGAGTTTAACCATAATTTTTGGATATAGTTTCATGTTCATAATAAAAATCATTTTCCTAGAATAACAACTTTTAAATTAAAGTTTATCATAGTTTTTAATTAACTAACCCAAAACAGCCCGCGGTGTTACTACGACGGCGTAAATCCGGTTTTACGGTGTTTTTCGTGTTTCCAGGTTTTAAATCATTAAGTTAGCATATCATATAGATATAGAACATGTGTTTAGTTGATTTTAAAAGTCAAGTTAGAAGGATTAACTTTTATTTGTGAACAAGTTTAGAATTAACTAAACTATGTTCTAGTGATTACAAGTTTAAACCTTCGAATAAGATAGCTTTATATGTATGAATCGAATGATGTTATGAACATCATCACTACCTCAAGTTCCTTGGATAAACCTACTGGAAATGAGAAAAAATAGATCTAGCTTCAAAGGATCCTTGGATGGCTTGAAAGTTCTTGAAGCAGAATCATGACATGAAAACAATTTCAAGTAAGATTTCCACTCGAAATAAGATTGTTATAGTTATAGAAATTGAATTAAAGTTTGAATATGATTATTACCTTGTATTAGAAAGATAACCTACTATAAGTAACAAAGGTTTCTTGATCTCGGATGATTACTTGGAATGGATTTAGAAAACTTGGAAGTAAACTTGCAATCTTGGAAGTATTCTTGATTTTATGAAACTAGAACTTTTGGAATTTATGAAGAACACTTAGAACTTGAAGATAGAACGTGAGAGAGATCAATTAGATGAAGAAATTTGAAGAATAAAAGTGTTTGTAGGTGTTTTTGGTCGTTGGTGTATGGATTAGATATAAAGGATATGTAATTTTGTTTTCATGTAAATAAGTCATGAATGATTACTCATATTTTTTGTAATTTTATGAGATATTTCATGCTAGTTGCCAAATTATGGTTCCCACATGTGTTAGGTGACTCACATGGGCTGCTAAGAGCTTATCATTGGAGTATATATACCAATAGTACATACATCTAAAAGCTGTGTATTGTACGAGTACGAATACGGGTGCATACGAGTAGAATTGTTGATGAAACTGAACGAGGATGTAATTGTAAGCATTTTTGTAAAGTAGAAGTATTTTGATAAGTGTCTTGAAGTATTTCAAAAGTGTATGAATACATATTAAAACACTACATGTATATACATTTTAACTGAGTCGTTAAGTCATCGTTAGCCGTTACATGTAAATGTTGTTTTGAAACCTTTAGGTTAACGATCTTGTTGAATGTTGTTAACCCATTGTTTATTATAACAAATGAGATGTTAAATTGTTATATTATCATGATATTATGATATATAATATATCTTAGTATGATATATATACAGTTAAATGTCGTTACAACGATAATCGTTACATATATGTCTCGTTTCGAAATCATTAAGTTAGTAGTCTTATTTTTACATATGTATTTCATTGTTAATACACTTAATAATATATTTACTTATCATTTAACATAATTAACCAAGTGTATCAATAACTTAATATGATTCATATGTACCTAGTAAGACGTTGTTATAACGATAATCGTTATATATATCGTTTTCGAGTTTCTTAAATTAATAGTCTCATTTTTTATGTATATAACTCATTGTTAAAATACCTAATGAGATACATACTTATAATAAAATCATGTTAACTATATATATAACCATATATATGTCATCGTATAGTTTTTACAAGTTTTAACGTTCGTGAATCACCGGTCAACTTGGTGGTCAATTGTCTTTATGAAACCTATTTCAATTAATCAAGTCTTAACAAGTTTGATTGCTTAACATGTTGGAAACACTTAATCATGTAAATAACAATTTCATTTAATATATATAAACATGAAAAAGTTCGGGTCACTACATCCATCACCATTATAACAGACATACGAGCCACCACCACCTAGGATAACCATCACCACCACCGAACACCCATCACCGTTATAATTTGTTCGTTTTTCAGTTTCATTTTAAAGTCGAACAACACTATCTTCAACCTTTTAACATTGTCTAAACCGTCACCTTGATCATCACGTATTTCTATCCTATGGTTCAAACCGACAACCATTTGATCACCACATTATCAAACCCATCAAGCACCACCTCAATCCACTATTCTTCTTTGGTTCACTTATCACCCTTAAACACTCAACTTCCATCGCCACACTACAACCATTTCCGCCATCACCATAGATCACCATCGCTTCACCATCAAAAACCATCTACGAAAATCGTCTATTTCTGTTTTAATTCAAGAACAAAACAATCTCGTCATCTCTCTCTCATCTTTCTCTCTTTCTCACAACCACCTTCGGAAGCCTAAAACCAACATCACCTTCGATTCATCTGCTTAGCTATTTCATCTTCGTGAATATAATCAACAACCTTAAACAATCATAAACCACCATCACTCTCATCACCATCGTAGATTGCAACTGCTACTATCTTGGTATATGGATTTCTGTCAAGCAAGAACAACCCACAACCGTAAACAACCACCACTAACCACCATGATCCACAATCACCATCACCATACTATTTTCCTTTTTCATTACATCAAAGAAACCTGTTGTACACTTGCTACTGCTACATCGCTGTACTGCTTCGATCTTTCTGATACGTTCGATTAAACCCATCTCAACAACCCATTTCGAAAACAACGGGTATATTTCTCTTCTTCTTAACCATGAACCCATTTGAACAACTACCAACAACCTGAGTTTTTCTGTTTCTGTTCGATTCAACAAATCACCACTCGATCACCTCTATAAACCCATTAACCTGCAAACCCTTCGAAGAACTGCTGCTGTTTTTTTTTACTTCAAAACCCAGCTCAAATCGCCATTATATTATCATTATTTTGTTGCTACTGCTACCGTTAATTTCTGTTTCTGTTTACTCTTCTCATCATCATTCACCTGCAAACAATGAAGATAATAATACATTCAATTAAGTATGAGTGATGAGGATAACGGATGATGATAATATAATGGTGGGGACGGATATAATTGATAATGACGGTTCTATTTTGTTACGAATCCTATTAAAAAAACGTATAGCTACTGGATTGCATAGTGGGTCTCTATGTGTCTGTTTTTACAATTGGGCCGGTATTATCATTTTTCCTGTTGGGCCGAGCTTGTTTAGGTGTTGGACTGGCGTTTATGTTTTTCTGATATTGGGCCGAGAGATGGGGATAGAATTGATGTACGATGTAATGGTTGGTTCTATAGATGACGATTCTGTGATAATTTCGTGTTAATAATGAATAATGATAATAAATATTAAGTATTCATGATATTGTGATGATTATGAATCACGATCAAAAATTGATGTAAGTGTTCACGTGTATTACGAAGATGATGATGTAGTTATGTGATGATTTCGGGTTAATGACGATGATAATGATAAATAAGATGAATGATGATGAACGATGTTAATGATAATCAATAACCTGTTTCTTTTCGGTTACCATCTCCTGTTTTCCTATAAACCTGTCGACAGAGAAAACCCTAGTAATCAGGCTTAAATCGGTTAAGTTTTGTAAAGGAGAAGAAATAGGGAAAACAAAATATTATGGGAAAACAAAATCAGACGTATGGTTTAGGATTGCTTTTGGGTTAGCGGGACGTCGCGGGTCCAAACCCGGACTTGGGCATTTTTAAGGGCAACTTCTTGAGGTAGTATTACTATTGTTTTTATTATTATTACAATTATTATTATTATTATTACTAATATAGTAGTAATTATCATGTATTATTATATTTAAGATTATAGTTAAATTATTATTACTATTATTATTATTAAGTATTATTATCATAATTATTATTTTCATTATCATAATTATTAAACCAATCTTTTATTAAAAACTATTATAATTATTGAAAGTATCATTCCTACTAAAATTATTATTTTGTTATCATTAAAAACTATCATTTTCTTTATTAAAATTTTCATTATGAAAAGTAACATTTTTATTATTATTATTAATATTATCATTATTACTATTATCCTTAACTTAGTATTATTACAATTATTAATTTTTGCAAACAGAAGATAATTATATAAAAGTATATTTATGTATACTAATATTACATAATATTAGGGTTTAACTAATATAACATTATTTAAAATTAGTATAACGTTAATTAAATCATATATCAAATAAGCATAATAAGTATTAATAAAATTTTATATAAATATTAATCTTATACATAACTAAATGTATATAAAGTTGTTCGGTTATCATTACATGTGTTAACATATACATAAATGATATAGGTTCGTGAATTCGAGGCCAACCCTATACTTGTTAGATATCGTCCTATGTATTTTTACTACAAAATACATTATGGTGAGTTTCATTTGCTCCCTTTTTAATTGCTTTTGCAATATATATTTTTGGGCTGAGAGTACATGCGCTATTTTATAAATGTTTTACGAAATAGGCACAAGTACTAAAACCAATTCTATGTGGGTTTAAACCAGAAATATACCCTTAGCTTGGTAACATTAAACTACTTGTCTATGTACGGTAGGCGCGAATCTTAAAGATAGATCTATTGGGCCTGACAAACCCCATCCTGACTATGGGATGCTTTAGTACTTCGAGGTTATTTTAAACACACCTGATCTGGTGTACTTCAGAGGGTAAAACATGAATGTTAAGGCTTGTTACCAGGTGCCTACAACTTATAGAATACTTTTATACACTTGCGAGTGTACATATATTTATAAACAGAAAACTTGTGGTCTATTAATATATTGAAATGATTGTTATGATAAACCTATGAACTCACCAACCTTTTGGTTGACACTTTTAAGCATGTTTATTCTCATGTACGAATTAAGTCTTCCGCTATGCATTTGCTCATTTTAAGGACATTACTTGGAGTCGATCATCGCAATGGGACCAAATGTTGATGACTTCGTCCAGGTGGATAAGGACAGGGTCGTCACATTAATGGCTTATTAGTCATAACACTAAGGTTCTTAGATATAAGGTTTCTATCGCTCTAGTATTAAACAACTCCGAGACAATAAAACGTCGTGACGAAACGTACCCTAACTAAAAATTAGGATCCATGCGAGTCTCCATAGCTAAGATAACAATTGCTCTACAGTAAGTAAGTCCAAAGTTTTTCCTATTTAAGAACTTTGTCCTTAAGTGTCCAGAGTGTCTATATCCATAACAAATTTTCGAGTTATCATTTCTGCAATCAAGGCCCTTCTTGTACAGTATCTGGGGTACGTGGTTATTTTTTCCCTACCTCTAATAGACCATAATTCGTATACTCAAGTGGTTCCTACCAAGATTTTCTCTGAATCACTTCATATTCCTTATATAGTAACATTGGGACTTCTGCATGATTCACTTCAATATAATTACGCTGGCCTGGCATCATTATATTGTACTAATCATACGTTCATTCCAATATCACTCCATATGGTCAATGTAACGTGATCACTTCCAGTTCCACTCAATTTCATCCAACGGTGCTTTATCTATGCTATCTCAAAACAAAATCTACATAATTAATCTCACGGTTTCTCGGTGTGGGTGCGTAGGTTCTGTAGGTCATGCACCAATGCCTAAATGTCCCGAAATTTCTTTAAAATGTTCGGGTTCAGGTAACGTCGTTAGGTTCCTTTCTAGAAATTCAATCTGGTTCTCGCGTCGAGTTGTACGTGTAGCAAGTAGTGATACGATATGTTTTGAGGCGACTCCCAAGTCTTTGGGTATGGCTGAGCATCAGTGGAAGACACTACAACCTTGTGAAAGGAGATGCCTTCCCAACTTCTCCAATGCCTAAGAGTGTTAGGGACCTAAGTCCAGAAGTGTCGTTAGATCGTCGAGTAGTGGTGTAAAATGAGGAAGATAAGTGACGGTCATGAAAGCATAATGGATATGAGTCAACTTGCGGAAAATGAACAACCTTCTGATGTTTATACATTGTATGTAGCTAATTAGAGTGAGCTCGGGGTGCAGTTACTCCAAAAAAGTCCTCACATATCTCCTCCTCCGAGGATCAACCTTAGTGGGCGTGTAATCCGAGGGGTACTCCTCCTAGATTGCGTGAAGTAATGTTTCGATCTCTGGAACGGTTGAACAGTAGTAACAGGTGGATTACAATACTAGTCCTTAGGGTTAGACGAGTGGGAAAAGGGTTCAGAAAAACATCTGAACTAGGAAAGATAAATTTTCCAAGTCGGTACAGCGAATAGCAGACATGTAGCAAGAACGTAATCAGGCATAATAACTACAGCAGCCTAGATCGTCTACAGCAGTACAGAGCATGGCAATAATAACAGTTCTAAACAGAGGTAACATGCAAAAGCAGATAGTAGCATGCAGTAGTGGGGATAAGCAGTAGTATACGGTAAGTTCTCATAGCAGTTTCATGCAGCAAGTTCATATAGTAGTAAGCAGTAGCATGCAGTAGTAGTAAGCAGTATCATGAAATAATATACTACAGTAGCATGCAGTGGTCCGCAAAAATAAGTAAATGAGCAAGTTGTAGATTAGTCCTATTAGCGAATCCTATTCGACTCGGTCAAGACTCACTAATGCAACCTAATTCCTACAACCAATGCTCTGATACCAAATGTGACGCCCCGTACAAAACCATTGCGTACAATTCGTTAATGACAGGATCTTTACACTGTCAAATACTATATGCTGTTTGAAAACCAGTTTGCATTTATAAAAAGACATAGCATTTACAAAAGATAACGTGACACAAAGGTCGTTACAAAGTCATTATTTTTGAAAATAACATAAATTACGAATGTAAAAGAAAAGTTCCATAATTGAGACATCTCTAAGTTATGCAGCGGATATCTAACACGGCAGGTCCTTAACAGCAAGTCTAACAGCGGAAGCAACAACGTCTAAGCACCTGAGAAATACACGCTTAAAAAGTCAACACGAATGTTGGTGAGCTATGGTTTGTTTGTAATCAGTAATGAAATGTAGACCACGAGATTTCAGTGCTTCAAACAAGCATTTCAAATCAGTAATTCAAATCAGTATGATAAAGTATATGCTTAACCATGAGCACCCGGTAACTAGACTTAACGTATGTATATCACCCCCTAAAAGTACACCTGGCGAGTGCGTATGTCCTCGAAGTATTAAACACCCGTTAAATGCTAGCGGGACTAGCCTGAGTGGGGATGTCAAACCCTATGGATCCATATCTAATATTCGCGTCTACCGGTTCAAAAACCAATAGTTAAACGTTACCGTGCTAAGGGGAATATTTATGCCGTTGTATAACCCACACATATGTAAAGTTTAAGTACTCGTGTCAAGTAAGTAAAACATAAAAAGCGCATGTATTCTCAGTCCCAAAAATAGTATAAGTAAAAAGGGATGCTATAACTCACAGTGAATAAGCAATACAAGTCGATACGAAAGTGTGCAAGTAGTAAGTCGGTCCGAAAGGTCGTCAACATAAATCAAAGGTTACTAGGTCAGTAGGTTGTCTTTATAAGTTCTATTAGTGCATAAAATAAGTTTAAGTGTCATCATCATCATCATCATTCATCATTGTAAAAGCTAAGTAAATTTAACAATTATAGAGATCGAAACAATAGGCTAACTTGGATCAGCTACTACGACCTCTACGTAAATCGAAGAGACGCGTAGTCAGTGGCTATGGCTCCGTATGTGAGTCCTCTAACCGCTGACCAATTTTCAGAACCTAACTCGTCTTCCTTTGACCGTGACGACGGTTTAAGTGCGAGTAGGTCAGGAATTTCAGCACAACGTTACAAGGGCGTAGTGACTTTCGGAGGGCCATAAATACTAAACTGTAACTCGGATTAAGACGAGGACTAAACGGAAAATCATCTACTCGAACCGAACTAACAGAAAATAAACTTTACAGTAGCCCAGGTGGTCTGATCAGATACGAAAAACAGTAAACAAGTGCTCCGGTGGGGTTCTTAGTGCTTGATGCTCATCAAGGTTCTCATCCTTGATGCTTGTAGCTTCAAGTGTACAACTCGTTGATGGTTTAGCATCACTTTTGACCAAGATTCTACCATCAATACACAATATGTTAAGACCAAGTAATAACACAACTCATTTAAGAGTCTTAGATGAATGATGAACCAAGGTTACATCATATCCTTAGTCTTAACACAATTACAAGTTACATTTACAACTAAAGCTACAAACTTTACATCAATTAAACAAGTATGAACATAATCTAAGTCAAATGAGGTGATGGAACCCTAAGCTAGAGAGCTTGGATCCCTTTCACACAAGTTATAAGGTCACAAAGCTAGAAAGCTTGAACCTTTAGTGTTCTTGAAGAACTTGAAGCATAAAGCTTAGATCTTTAAGTTATATGAAGACCATAAACACAAGTTTTGATCTTTAAAACAAAATAATGAGATCATAAGTTAGAAAACTTAGATCCAATAAAAGATATGAAGATCCAAGCTAGAAAGCTTGCATCTTGGTTGTTCTTGAAGATCTTGAAGCATAAAGCTTGGATGTTTAAGTTACATGAAGATTACAAACACAAGTTTGAATCTTTATAACAAAATAACAAGATTTAAAGTTAAAAGATATAGATCTACAAAGTAGGTGAAGATTCAAAGCTAGAAAGCTTGAATCTTCCATGTTCTTGAAGGATTCATGCTTGAATCTACAAGATGTAATCAAGATCAAAGCTAAAAAGCAAGACCTTTAAATGGTGATGATGATTTCGTGTAAGATGAAGGGAGAAGAAGAATAAAAATTTAATTACTTACACTTTTAGAGAGAGAAAGAACTAGAGAGAATTAGAGAGTGAGTGTGTGTGAAATACAAATGAGAGCAAGTGTTAAATGGATGGAATAAGGGTGGTATTTATAGGTGGTGAGGGGATGGTGGTGGTGAGTTGGCCGAAATTTAAGAGGGGGGACAAGGGGGACAAAAGTTTACTTTTTAGTTAATGGTTGTCTAAAGTTGGTGCTTATGTTAGGATCCCATGCAACATTAAGGATAATACTTGACATAAATGCTAGCATGTTCCCTCTAATAAATGGGCATTTGTCTTACTTATTATTAGGTCACTAGTAATTAATAAGTGGGCTAAATAAATGGGCTACTAGCTAGAGTAGGGTGGGCTTAAGTCCAACAAGGTAGAAAGTCCAACAAGACTAACTAGTAAGCATAATTAAATTACTACGCATAATTAAGCATCCAAAAACCCAAGTAATTATTATTATAAAATAATAATTAATATTTTGTAGTCATAATATTCCGATTACGACAAAAGTTAAACTTGTGCGCAGTGCGCGGTTTATTCGAAACGTTAAGTGACACTAACGGTCATAAAGCATCCGGTGATCAAGTTAAGTATCCTACGTACTCTAAGGCACTTTTTAATATATAAATGAAAGTAAACCATGTATATAAAGGTTCCAGAGTATAGAGTATCATAGTACGCACAAATACGCAGTTTCGCAAAAACACAAGGCGCAAAAGCAAGTCGAAAAAGCCGGGTCGTTACACTAACGGTATATCAAAAGAGGGTTCTCCAGTTCCAGCATCTTCTTCATTGTCTCTTTCATCACCTTCACCCAAATCAGAAGAATACTCTTCTTCTCTCTCCTTAATCAACTTTGTATTTCCAGAGGTAAGCTGTTCAATCTTTTCA
This sequence comes from Rutidosis leptorrhynchoides, assembly GCF_046630445.1. Taxonomy (NCBI): domain Eukaryota; kingdom Viridiplantae; phylum Streptophyta; class Magnoliopsida; order Asterales; family Asteraceae; genus Rutidosis; species Rutidosis leptorrhynchoides. Next base: position 219,021,865 of record NC_092342.1, read on the forward strand.
TTCAACTTCTTCATCTTCTCCCTGTTCGCACTCTTAATCGCCAAAAACTTCTTCTTCAACTTATCTGTTCTTTCCTTCTGATGGTCCAGTCTATCAGATAACTTCTTGTTCTCTTCCACCAACGAATCGATCTTAGCATTACTGATCTTCTTCTCCTCAGTAGCTTGATTCTCCAGATTGGTTATTTTTGTGATCAACAATAACAGTAGATTATGATATGTCTTGTATTCATCTAACGTGACCTGAGGTGTTGTTGTGGCAGGTTTTGGTGAGGTAATAGCAGCTCTTGCATCCTTCATAAACCCGGATGGTTTCCTCTGAGCCTGTTATTTTGAACCTCCCTGTGATGATCTCTGAGGTGAATCATAAGAATACTTTGTGCTTTTCTCCTTCTTTTTCAGTTGCTCTGCGGTCATAGGATCCTTTCCTTTCCTCTTCCTTTGAATCAAACTGGTATCCTCCTCAGTTGCTTCATCATCACCCTCGATAATCTCATCATCAACATTACCTCCTCCTTGAGCTTCACCAGTAGCTCGTTGATTATCACCCTCACCTTCTTTATCAGAAACTTCATAGTCAGAGTCTGAATCCTCATTTCTCCATGCATTACCAGCTGGGCATCGATAGTTCTCCTTGATAAGATGACAAATGAGCTTTCTATTAAAGTCAGGCTTTAAATCCTCATTCCTTGTCTCTTCCATTATGCGGAAAGTAATCGGATTCATCGGCTTCAGGTGGATAATATCCTCTTCAAGCTTAGGTAGATCAGGTGCAGCGTCATTAATGATCAATTATAGAAAACGGGCGTATATCAGGTATCTCTGGGAAGAACTGGAGTGGTTTGCCTTGAAATAGTAGAAAACAAAACCGGAAAAATCGTATGGAGTCTTGAGAACAAGTGCCACAAACATACTCTGCACTTTCTCGTTCAACTTATCAAAGCCTAATTTGCGTCCACTCAAGCAATGCATGATCACATGAGCAACATATCTAAACTGTGGTGGTAGACATGTCTTCACCAGCTCAGATTTGCCAACAAGGTAACCAGAATAAGCACATCTTCTGAAACAACCATGGATTCGTTCTCTACTGATAGTCATATGGGAGCAGTTCTCGTCATTGAAACCCAAAATCCTTCTAATCACATCCTTAGAAATAGTAATATCATGACCTTGAATCTTACTAACAAGCTTATCTTCATCAACATCCAACACAGCATTTCTCCAAAACTCTCTCTGATGACTGTAGTATGCAGTGCATTCAGTAGAAATAGCAGTGTGTATCCTTGATCTCTTTAAAACCTCGATAATATCCTTAAAGTGAGAACCTCTTTCAAGAGTAGTATCATAAAGAGCGACTTGATTATTCAGTTTACCCATTTCTAAAGGAATCTCTTGCTGAGCAGGTGGGATGACAGGATTAGCTTAAGGATTAGCTTGTGGATTAACTTGTTGCTCCCCCTGTCCTTCAACATTAACAACCGGAACATTTACTTGTTGTTATGCCATCTGATGATATCTAAACAGAGACTGAAACGTTAACAGAGATGTTGATATATAAATCAATCAACATAAAGCATTAAAGCATTTGCATCAACGTGTCATAAATATGTTAAACAGGATGAAACGTGCGAGTGACAGTGTCACACGTGCGGTTGAAAGATCAACCGTGCGAGTGATATAGTTACTCGTGTCACTGTTGACACGTTTGAGCAGTAATATGGTTTCAGACAGGGTACACGGCTGATGCATTAAAACATAAGCGAGTGACTCAACTGTGTGGTGACTTGTGCGTCTAATCACACGTGTTAGCTCTTGCAAACGAGTGATCAATAAATTCAAGACAAACGAGTGAGCTCAAAGGTCCACACGGTTGATCATCAACCGAGCACTGACTCGTGCGAGTCATGTCTCACGCGTGCGAGTGACGTCACTCGTGCATGTCTGATGAAACCATATTAAATGCCTTTTTCAAATCATCAAAATTACATAATTGTGCATTTTATGGACCGATTTACATCACAATAGCATCATAAGGTTCCGTTAAACACAAAACAATTACAGATACACAACAAAACAACCTTCAATTTCATGAAATTCGAGTTAAGAACCCTTAGGGTTTCGACTCATTAAAACAACAAATTAAGATAATTAAACTCGATGAAATCATACCTAATAGGTGGCGCTGGATTCATCTAAGTATGCTTAACGTTCGTTGCAAAGGAATGCTTGATCGGTGATGATCAAATTTAGAGAGAGAAAATGAGTTGGGTGCACAAGTGTGAGCTGCTGCACTCATCACCCCTATTTATACTCTCGTGATCAACCGTGCGGTTGATCACACGATCCACCATCAAACGCGCGTCTCACCTAAATCACACGTGCGTGTGACCCAATTGTCTTAGGACAAGTTTGATCAGGGTCATCCGTACGGTTAACCTCAAATGTGTGGTCAATCATACGGTTCACACATCAAGCGTGCGAGTGAGCACTTAGGCAATTTCAAAACTTCAAAATTTTACAACCTTAGAATTTCGACTCGTTTGGCAATCTTAGATCTAACAAGCACTTTCAACTTGAGTCGAAAATCACTAAAACTTCAAGAAATGACCATTAACACTTGGGCAGATAAAAAATCCTAACCTAAACAAGGTTATTACTCTAATCATTCTGTGTTCTAAGAGTAAATCCTACAGTGTAATGTCATCTTGAGTTCACTAATAACCTTAAATCATTAAAGTCCTTCAAGTAATCACCAGCTCTAAAAACTTCAAACTTATGGATTTGGTGGCCAGAAATATCTTGATCTCAACAAGGTTCTTTCAGATGTCGTTATGCATTCCGAGGATAATCAGAAAAAAATGAAATGATAAAATCTGTATGGATTTTCTGATGCAAAATGTCATGCAACTAAAATTATGCAAAAGAAAGACATTCTATCATGAAATGCAATAACATGCAAACCAAAATCTTTTTGTTGTTTTATAGTTTTCAATGCAAACAAGTTAACAGTACAGATATATAAGACATACAAATCCACATTCTTTTTGTGAGCAAGATGATTAACTATTTTAAAAATGGATCAGAACTGACATATTGAATCAATTTCTGTTGTTCATTCCTAATTATCCAGTCTATGTCTATTATCATGCAATTACTGATATCAATCCTCATTAAACATGAACATATTCATTCCGGACACTTCGACAATCATGTTGTCATTAATTACTTGAATACAATAAAGCAATGATTTTTGAGATCATGCTAAGTTCATTAATCCTTGATTCTTCCATCACTTATGATTGTGCATTTTTATTAGGTTGTCAATTCATTACACGAAACTTTCCGTTATCTCTTTCCATGTACTTCATTCAAATTGAACAGGATGGTTCTCACGGCATTTTGAATAACCCTGTCAGCCTTTGGCTTCTACCAATGTGTTGACAATCTCCAATCTAGTTGGCTCGGCTGATCTCAGAGTATATTGGATTATCCGAATAGGCGCACTATTTACCGCAGGGATTGGTCTACAGTTAAAGCAGACTTGCCTGATGACCAGTCGTCACACGAAATAAATCTCAAGGCCCTTAACTTCTTTATGTTCAAGTTGTCATGGAAAATGGAATCGAAAGTTAAACTTTCATATATATATTTAATTAGAGTATATCTTGATAAGTATCTTTCCAACTTACAGTCTTAATGGATATAACTCTATATTGCAGACGACAAGAATCTTGATAGTTCAGTGTGAACGTCGTGATTAAACAATTCAAGCTGTGCGGGGGCGTCACACTAAGAATGATCTGAGTTCTTTATGAGCACATCATGAATCAGTATTCTTCATACTTTTCAGGACTTTGCCATCTTAATACGCCAATTATATTGACATTGATTTTCTTTTGATATTTTATTTTTCAGCATATCACTGTCTTTTGATATATTGATTTTGAATGCCATAATGAATGGATTTTCCATTTTTATGCATGAACTCATGTTTCTTTGTTGTGTTCTCAGATCATTCGAAGGTGTTCTCCCTTAAATGCTTGAACGGTCCGCAATAAGGAATTATACTTTTCGACCTTAAGTGAGAAGGGACACTTACTTTCGACATAAACTAATTTTCTCTGTATTTTCAGGGTTTAGTTTCGATTATTAAGTCTCAGGCCCGTGTCAACGTGGTATGCACTAGCTAAACAGATAATCCTCAACCCCTTAAATGATCTACTGAATGTCCCATTCATAGCTGTGAAGCTGAATTGGTAGAGCAACGTTGAATATTGCTTGAGGACATCCAACACCAACTTTCTCTAACGATTATCAATTATGATAGGGGATACCCTCAACCGACTATTGAGTTCCTCAACAACTATCATTTCATACAGTTTCGGAGATAATTAGGTGATTACCTTCAAACGCTACAGATCGTCCATGACTTCTGAATCTTAGATGATCATTATTCTTATTATGATTGTCTAATGCCAAGAATTCATAAGTCACATCTATCAGTACATCACACAACAGATAGACATAAACATTCAAATCAGTCCTTACTAATCAAATATATCAATTCTCAGTACAGTAATTTCTTCATCTCCAACATATTAGTCAAAACAAGCTCATTTTCGGATTTTTCAACTTTTTAAGATTTTCTGGTGAGGCATTTTTCACTTTTTAGGTATTTTCTGCTGATAACATATACTCCCCCTAAAATGCTAAAATATAAAATCTTTTTGTGTTTTAGCATTTTAACCAAATAGAAAATAACTATAGACTAGCATGCACATGAGATAAATCATGCAAAGGAATACAGACAGAAAGCAAAAATATGCAATACAGATAATTAACAACCAAAAATCTGCATGTCATGCATCCTACATGCAAAATCTAAAAGTTTGACTAACCCTCGCACACAACATCTGAAATTACTTTGTCTCGATCAACAATGTCATTCATCTCTAGTAGGAGTAAGAACCTAGGTCTATCAAAAGCCTTAGTGAATAGGTCAACCCTTTGGTCCTTATTACCTATTCTCTTAACCTCAATAATCTTTTTCTCATGGCAATCCCTAAGAAAATGATATTTATCACCTATGTGTTTAGTCTTAGAATGTTGCACAGGATTCTTAGTAATTGCTATAGCAGCAGTATTATCAATATAAAGAGGAGAGAAAGAGATTGTTAGCCCGTAATCGCGAAGTTGTTGTTGGATTTAAACAACTTGCGAACAACAACTAGCAGCAGCTATATATTCAGCTTCACACATGGAAAGACCAACTGCGATTTGTTTCTTGCATTCCTAGGTCACCAGCCTTTCACCTAGAAATTGACATCCTCCTGATGTAGACTTGTTGTTGATTTTGCAACCAGCATAATCAGAATCGCTATAAGCTACAAGATCAAACTTCTCATCGTTCGAATACCAGATGCCGAGATTTGGCGAATGCAACAGATAACGTAGAATTCTTTTGGCAGCTGTAAGATGAACTGTATTCGGGTTAACTTGATAACGAGCACACAGACATGTTGCGAACATAATATCTGGCCTAGACGCAGTAAGATACATAAGTTACCCGATGATTGCTCTATAATATGTAGGATCAACAGGCTCCCCTTCGCACTCTAGTGAAATACCATGATTAACAGCTAATGGAGTTAACACTGGACGTTCTTAGGTCATACCGAAACGTTCGAGTATATCATTCACATACTTTGCTTGATGAAGAAAAATACCATTACTAGTCTGTTCGACTTGTAAACCAAGAAAGTAGTGTAAGAGACCCAATTTACTCATTTCGAACTCTTCCTTCATCACCTGTTGGAACTCATCAACGAGTTCCTGCTTAGTAGCACCGAAGATAATATCTTCAACATAAATCTGGACTAAAATAATGTCGTCATCTTGAACTTTTGTGAATAGAGTACAGTCTACCGTGCCCATTTGATATCCTTTTTCAATCAGATAACTCGATAACCGTTCGTACCAAGCTCTAGGTGCTTGATGTAAACCATAAAGGGCTCGACGTAATCGGTAAACTTTGTCAGGATGAAGATGATCTTCAAAACCCGGAGGTTGACTGACATATACTCTTTCATTTAGCTTGCCATAAAGAAAAGCACTCTTAACATCCATTTGATAAAGTTTAAACTTCATAAAAGACGCGAAAGTCAAGAAAATGCGAATCACTTCCAATCTGGTAACATGAGCGAAAACTTCATCGTAATCAAATTCAGGATCTTGCTGATAACCTTTAGCAACTAATCTTGCTTTGTTACGGGTAACATTGCCATCTTCGTCAAATTTGCACTTCCAAACCCATTTGAGGTCGATTACTTTCGCACCATGCGGCTTAGTAACTAACTTCCAAATATCTAGACGATGGAATTGCTGAATTTCTTCTTGTATAGCCATCACCCAATCAACATGCTTCAAAGCTTCTTTTGTTGTCTTTGACTCTATTCTAGAAATATGACATGAGTACTCGTAATATGCAGCAGCGGCTGTCATATGAGAATCAACTTGACCATCAAACTGAACTTGTCTTCTTGTTCTAACACATGCATTCGGATCTCCAATTATATTCTCTCTAGGATGAGCAGTTATAGTTCTGGGAACTGGGTGTGCGGGAACAGGTATTTCTCGATGTAGATTTGTGGTATCTCCATCTTCAGGATTATCAGAATTGTCACTTGAAATATCAGATCCGCAGGTATCATACACTGGATCAACATCTTGATCTAAATCTTGTGCTGGTTCAACGACAGTAGGTGATGGAGTTGGAGTAGGTGCTGACACTTCTGGCACGTTCTGTAAATCAAACAGCATTTGTAACCCTACTTCATTCTCCATCTAATCTGGAGCAAGATTAAATGAATCAATCAGCTCATCATAGTTGTAGATCCAAGGATGACTTTTGGGAACACTTTTGGTATGATTCCTCTGGACATTAACTTCAGACCATTCTTCAACTCATCTCGTCTCATTGTTGAAAACTCGCTTGTTAGGAGAACTGTAACCGAGAAATACTCCAGTAACCACTTTTGAATCAAACTTACTTCCTGGTTTTCTCTTCAAAATGGTACAAGGGGCACCAAATGGTTCTAGATGCTTCAACGAAGGTTTTCTCCCATGCAATAACTCATAGCATGTTTTACCTAGTCGTTTAACGGTTAAAACTCGATTCATAGTGTAACAAGCATTTGCAACAGCTTCACCCCAAAAATGAACAAGTAAAGATGAATCAGCTAGCATAGTTCTAGCAGTCTCAATCAGAACCCAATTCTTTCTTTCAGCAACACCATTCATCTGTGGAGCGTATGCGGAACTGAACTGCATATTGATACCTTTTTCAATACAAAAACCTGCAAGAAACTGATTCTTGAATTCTGTACCATTGTCGCAATAAATCTTTCTGACTTTCATATTAAAACCTGTCTCTAATCGGTTGATTAGCACTTTCAAGTTCTCAAACGTATCGGACTTCTCTTTCAAGAACATTACCTAAGAGAATCTTGAATAATCATCAGTTACCACCAGACAATACTTACTTCCATCAATGCTTTCAAAACGGATTGGACCGAAAAGATCCATATGTAAAAATTCAAGTGGAGCAGATATAGGATTGTACTTCACCAACTTATGAGCTTTCTTGCTCTGCTTACCCTTCTTACACGGAACACATGTTCCTGGAATCTGAAAAGATCAAAGATCAACACCTTCTACAAGATTGTTGTGAACCAGATGGTTCATCTTCCAAAAACTTAAATGACCCATGCATTTGTGCCATGTAATAGAATCTTGTTCAGTCGCTTTAGAAATAAAGGCTTGATGATGTTCAGCAGTTGAAGTAGCAACATTCATATCTAGCATGCATAAATCAGCTTGTCTAGGAGCCTTCATCAAAATCATTTCTGGAGGAATCACAAACTCTGGTTTCAAAATGTAGCTGAATTCGTCATCAAATGCTACTTTGAAGGATTTTTCACAGATTTGTGAAACTGATAACAAATTTTTTGCAAGCTCTTGACAGTAGTTTACTTTGTAAAAACTAACTTTATCATTCTTCAATAAACCTTGAGCTAAAATGTGACCTCATTTATCTCCAGCAAATACAACATAACCTCCCTTAATTGGGTGTATATCCGAGAGAAGAGATAGTTGTCCAGTCATATGTCTCGAAGCGCCACTATCCACTATCCAGGTGTTGTTTACAGGTAGCCTGGTTCCTTGCATATCACATTAAAAAAAATTAATTGATAATGGGAACCCACGCCCGGACGGCAGTAGGTTGTCCATTAACACCCATAGCTTAAACTTCCATCCATTTCCCATTTGAGTCAGGTGGAACCTCATCGTCTGAAACCATAAACTTAGACAGTTTAGAAGAAGCAACATTGCTCTTCTAGTTTTTCACATTTTGCTCATCTTCAGAGCGATTCACTCGTGGTCTGGTACGGGAAAAATATTTCCTACAACTAGCTTTTTGCGAAGGTGATCGTGCCTTAGATTCATAGGCTTTACCTCGATCACTTGATTCGGCAACTCTTGCCTCGGTATCCTTCTTAGGAACCTTAATCTTCACAGGGGAAATTGACCTATTGAACTTCTTTCTCTTATAGTCTCCATAGACAACATTTGTCGTATGTCTTCTAGTATGAACTTCATCACAAACAGGTGAACCTGTTCTATGAGCATGAGGTGATCGGTGATCATCATAAGTGAGGTCAATCTTACGTCTTGGTGTTCTATACCTTGTTGGACAGTTAGCAGCAATGTGTCCAATCACACCACAACTAAAACATTGTCGAAATTCTCTATATCCTCTAGATTGATATTGATTATTAGAGTTAGAGGAAGAGGGATCTTGTGTTTTTGCAAACTCAGGAGAATCGTTTGATCTCTTTCTAGGAACAGGTTTAGATACAGGTTTAGGTGTAACTGGTGGAACCACTCTATTAGCAAACTTTGGATTTTTCATAATCCGAATTGGCTCATCAGGTGTTATCACCTTCCTTTTCTCCGACTTATCTCCTAGACCAGTTTTCTTATCTTCCTCATGATCTAAAGATCCTTCAGTGGTATCATCAGAAGGTGTATTCTCAGTTGAGCTACACTTTTTGTTCTTCTCAACATAGTCCTCATAACTAGGTGGAATACAGTCTTCTGGTCATCCATCAACAACATTTGCATTAACAAATTTGTTCTGAAACGGTGGAGCTACGGCCTTTAATCTAATACCCTTTCCCTTGGTGTCATTTAATTTCACCATCAATGGATTCCATTGTGACGCACTTGCCTAACATTTCATCTTAATTGACATAGCTTCTAAATCAGCTTTAACACATTCATTTTCTTTCTTCAATTCGTTTATTGTGTCAACACGTTTAACTAAACTTGATTTATATCAAAGTTATAACATTTAAGTTCGTGAAGTTGTTTTTTATAAACTTTGATTTGCTCTTTCAACTCATTTTCAACCTTTGTGGTCACATGGTCAGCATACCATTTTTCTTTCATTTCCGCATATACCTTAATTAAATTATCTATTGGTACCTTAGATTCAGCACATTTAACACATTCAATGGGTGTATCGAAAGATGGATCAGAAGATACCTGTTGAGCATTATTTGATGAGGAAGTCTAAGCCATAAATGCAAAGAAATCTGTCTTCTTCCCATCATCGAGCTCATCTTCTGATTCTAACGAGTCTGTAAGAAACTCTGATGTATCAGCATCTTTACCCAAATGAATCTGCTCAAGTCTATCCCATATATCCTTAGCTCTTGTCAAACCGGAAACCATTTCAAGATCACTAGCTGATAAGCACATCTTCAATAAGTCTACTGCTTGCTTGTTCAATGCTTCAAAATCAGTTTGATCTACCCTAGTATGATCAGCTTTATCTTCAACCTCTGATTCTGACGTCTTGTCCGAATCATCAACATCTAAACTTACACTTTCAAGATCTGAACCTTCACCCATGAGTACTAACATTTCCAATTCAACAGCAATCATTCTACCCCATTCGCCTAATTCCTTATCAGCATCAACCAATGTTTCTTCACTATGATCTGCTTCTAGACTATCTTCAAACACTGAGGTATCACCATACTTATCCTTCCAACTATTGAAGTAGTAGTCCTCTGATGATGTCAGTGAAACACTTCCAGATTCAGGTGTACGAGGAACCGAATCAAGTACCTTTTTGAATTTGCTCACAACTTGCTTCTGAACCTTCTCTCTTCGAATGGTTCTTGATAATTCTTCAGCTCTTTCAGCACGAGCAGTCAGCTTCTCAATTATGTTTTGACTAGTGACACAGTCTTCTTCTACTTCGATGATCTTTGCCATGTTGACTTTAGGTTGTTGGTCAGCCACATTTAACTTCATAGACCAATCATCATCGTCTCCATGAATAACAACCAAATATTTGTTCGGACTTTCAGCTGCATCAGCTTCATTTACTTTATCAGTAATGTAGATCTCGTGTTTAGTTGAATGACTCTGAGAAGTATAATTCTGATTCTTGAACGGATTACGATTACCCTGCTTCTTTTGTTTTGTACACTGCCTTGAAAAATGACCTAATTCTCCATAGTTGAAGCAAGTAACAATATTCATATCAAAACCCAGTTTTGTATCTTTGGTCAGACTAATCGGTTTCCCAGTTCGCTCTTCATAATCTCTAGCACGTCTCACAAGATTTGCCATACCCTACATAATATCCATCTTCTCGACTTCGTTCTTATCAAGTTAATGATAATCTTCAGTTGTTAGATGAATATTACCTACACGACCATCAAGATAACTATCATAAGAATTAACAAGGCTTGACAGCAAAGCTATATCTTCACTAATCTTTTTTTTCTCAGCTTTCCTCATGTTTTCGATCTTAAGTGCAGAAAGAACATCTGATGCAGTCAGTGTAGATGACTCAGTAGTATTCGAAGTAGGCTGTGATTGATTGTTAAGTGAACATGGTGAAACTTGTGGTGGATACGAAGTTTGATGAATAGGTGCACTGCTAACATTCAAACCATACATATTCTGATTGTTCGTAGCAAAGGCTGTTTGAAAAGGTGCATGAGCCGACTTAGGCGGTGTGCAACCATTTGGACAGTACATTTTGGTATCTTGAACTTGTTTAGACCTCTTGACTTTGTTTAACAACTCTAGTTCTTCTTCCTGAAGTCTTGCGATAAACGAGTTCACTGTAGCAGTAGCTAATTCTCCACTAGTTTTCATAGTTAATACAAAACCATTCCATTCTAACGGTAATGCTCCAGCTAGACATGTCACTTTTTCTTTTCTCTTCAATAGTTACATCATGCTTATGTATTTCAGCTAGCAAATAACGATATCTTTCAACCAATTCTGTAATAGACTCTCCAACTTGCCAGTGAAAGCGATCAAACTCAGATTTCAATTCTAAGCCTTTTCTAGTTCTGTAAGATGAATTTCCTTCATTGAAAGTACGAAGTGCTTCTCATATCTTGAATGAATTATCATGACACAGAAATTGATGGAAAATCGGACCATCAAGAGCACTTGTCAAATTACAGTACATCTTTTTCTCCAAGTTATACTCCTCACGTTCTTCAGAAGGCATGTTGTGTAATGTATACAACTCATTCGTAACTGGTGAAAGTGGCCATTGAAATTCTGTTTCAATGTACTTCCAAAGCTTCGTGTCCTGAACATCAGACCAAATTTTAAACCTCGACTTCCAAGTAGAATAATTATCCATATTCAGTAACCTCGGACATTTCGTACCACTTCCTGATTCACTCTCAGCAAGGAGTAATCGTTGAGTCATATTCGTAATGCTCTGAACTTACCGTGCGGCCAACGCGTAATCATTTAAATTAAACATCTTGAAAACTTTACCAAAGGGTAAACCGTGCGGTTCAGGTTATCAACCATACGTGTGATAGTATCAACCGTACATGTGAAAGTATCAACCGTACATGTCACAGACTCAAGCGTACGTGTTACTACTTAACCAACAAAACCGAACACAAGTAACAACCGTGCGAGTGACAATCACCCGTGTGATTACTCGTACGTGTCACAATCAACGGTTTGATCACTCGTGTGATCAGACTGTAGTCACTTAACCTCAAAAAGGTTATGCTAACCCGTGCGTGTGAGTTCACGAGTGACAATCAACCGTGTGGTCAACCGTGCGTGTGATCAAAAAATTTGACCCACTCGTGTGAACTTCTGTTCAGCTCAAATCACCCAAAAACCCTAAAAATAGATGTTAAACCTCAATTTCTTCGTCCAAAAGCTGGATTAGCACTAAACAAACATAAACACACTCTCTAATTACAATTACACACGTAAAAATGATTCCTTTTTAATTAAAATCACTTTTATCTCAAAAACCCAAATAATAAACCCTATTAATCACCAAAAATCACTTGATGATGTTGAAATCACAACCAACGCTCTGATACCAATGATGAAACATGACTAGGAACTTCGGGATCAACAAGTTTAATTCACAAAAAGGTGGAATTAGTGAATCAAACCAATCAAAGTGTATATGGGAAGCTTTTTGGGATTAAATTAGTCAAACCACAACAAGGATTGTGATTAGATTAATGCCTAGAGCTATTATTCACTGCCAGGAGTGATTTGGGTTGAGAGAGAATCGGATCAGGTGAACCAGATCTGAGTGATTGTGTGTGAGAGAGGCTTAACCTAAAATGAAGAACATAAGACTTTATATACCCCTGCTGTTGACTCACCCGTACGAGTCATCCATCACACGTACGAGTTGGCTTCATCAGCCGTACGGGTGATCACTCACTCGTGTCTTCTCATTCAGGTTATAATTATGACTTAGCTCAGCATCAACCGTGCTTATGAGCCTGTCAGCCGTACGAGTGATGCTTCACTCGTACGTCTGACTAAGTCTAACATAGTCAAACATCCGTATCGCGTTCATGCAGTACCTGTAACCACATACAAACACAGATAGGGTAATAACGAGCGATTATGGTATCCCATAAACTGAAGTACTAATCACAAACGTAGGCAAGATGTCTAGGGACTTACAGAACATACATCAACAAAGTAGATGTAATTGCTAAACTTCCACATCCCACTAATGTTAGAGGAGTTAGGAGTTTTCTAGGGCATGCCGATTTTTACCGACGTTTCATAAAATATTTTTCTAAAATTGCCACTCCTATGAATAAAATCCTAGAAAAATATGCCCCATTCATCTTTTCAGAAGAATGCATCAAATCTTTTAATATTCTTAAAGAAAAACTCACTAATGCGCCGATCATGATAACTCCAAATTGGAATCTACCATTTGAACTCATGTGCGATGCAAGTGATTTTGCAATGGGAGCCGTTTTAGGTCAAAGGATTGAAAAACGATTTCAACCTATCTATTACGCTAGTAAGATGTTACAAGGAGCATAAACGAATTACACAACTACTGAAAAAGAACTCCTTGCTATTGTCTTTGCTTTTGACAAATTTCGTTCATATCTCGTTCTAGCTAAAACGGTGGTCTATACCGACCATTCTGCTCTTAGATACCTATTTTCGAAACAAGATGCCAAACCACGATTAATCCGTTGGATCTTACTCTTACAAGAATTCGATATTGAAATCCGAGACAAAAAGGGAGCAGAAAATCTCGCCGCTGATCATCTTTCTCGCCTTGAAAATCCTGAATTAGAAGTTCTAAATGAATCGGCAATACAAGATAACTTTCCTGATGAATATCTACTGAAGATCGATTATAATGAAATTCCATGGTTTGCAGACTTTGCAAACTACTTAGTATGTGGATTCCTTGAAAAAGGGTTGTCATACCAAAAATGAAAGAAATTCTTTAGTGATATAAACACTATTTCTGGGAAGATCCACATTTATTCAAAAGTTATCCCGATGGAATAATATGCTGATGCGTATTCGGAGATGAAGCTAGTCAAATCTTAAACCATTGTCACACAGGACCAACAGGAGGGCATTATGGGCCTCAACTCACAGCAAGAAAAGTTTACGACGCTGGATTCTATTGGCCTACAATTTTCAAAGACGCACACCTTCTTTGTAAATCCTGTGATGCTTGTCAAAGGGCCGGAAAAATAAGTCAACGTGATGAAAATGCCACAAAATGTCATTCAAGTATGTGAAGTATTTGACGTTTGGGGTATTGACTTTATGGCTCCATTTCCAAAATCTCATAATAATCTCTACATTCTTGTTGCCATTGATTATGTATCTAAATGGGCGGAAGCACAAGCTCTCCCAACTAACGATGCACGAGTTGTAGTCAACTTCTTAAAACGTCTTTTTGCAAGGTTCGGAACACCGAAAGCTTTAATAAGTGATTGGGGTACTCATTTTTGTAACAATCAACTTGAGAAAGTTCTCAAAAGATATGGAGTAACTCATAAAATCTCAACCGCTTATCATCCACAAATGAGTGGACAAGTTGAAAATACTAACTGTGACGACCCCGTCAAAACACTTAACGGATCCGTCAGTTGGTCCCATAGCTTGATCGGACTTAAATGAATTAAATAAACAAAGTTGCATTCTTTTATTTCAAAATGTTGCCCAAAAAGGAAACAAACCCAATTAAGTAGTTTAAAATCAACCAACCATAGTAATGAACCAAAAGTTGACACAAAACATTGCCAACAAACCCACAATTTAAATTATCCAAAATAGAATGCAAACTTAAGTTTCATAAATAGTTTCATAAAATCTGCTCAAATGCATGCAGACTCTTCTAACGACAGCGGAAGCATCAAATAACTCAAGTACCTGTGAAAACATGCAAGTAAACTGTCAACACAAAGGTTGAGTGAATTATAGGTTTAAATAAATAAGTAAACTTTAGACCACAAGATTTAAAAATGTTAGAAAACATTAAACATTATTCCATTATCAATGAGCCACCTGGTAACCACTTAACCCTTTATTTACCCTTGCCAAACACAATAAAAATATACACTTGGACAGTGTATCTACAACAAATTACGAAGTACTAAACATTCCGATTATAAATTGCTAGCGCGACTAGCTCGAAATGGGGTTGTCAAACCCGAAAGATCTATCCGTAGGATTCGCGTTCACCGGTAGAAACCAATGATTACAGTTACCAGACTAGGGAATATTTTTGTCCAACTCACAATGAATAATTAAATTTAACTGTTACTTCTGTCTAACCGTAAATAAAAATATGCATGTAATCACATCCCAAAAAGTATACTTTGAAAAGTATATAAAAACGGGACTATAACTCACCTTAATTAGCAACCGAAGAAATCTCACAAACAAGCGAACAGCAAGTAAAGTAAAGTGATCAAGAAAGATCACAACGCCGACCTATAAATAAAGCAGGTCGAAATAAATAACTAACTTAGGCCAAGTCTTAGTATGATAGCTATTGTACATGTTGCAAGTAGGCATAGAACATTACTCAGCAAGAATCGGTTTGATTGGAACAGCATAAGGACACACACTTTCTATTTTTAGAAAGTTTCTATTTTTGGAAAGTTTCTATTTTTGGAAAGTTTCTATTTTTGGAAAGTTTCCTTATTTAGAAAGTCAACAGAAGTCAACTGAAAGTCAAAGTCAACCGAAAGTCAACTCAAAAGTCAACCTTGGTCAAACATAGTCAACATTAATTTTAAAAGTGTAAGTTATAATAATAATATAGGTTATAATGTTATTTAAAGTCAAAAGTGTATAATAATGTCTTAACATAGGTTTAATTAAATAAAATGAATTATTAAAGTTAATATAAGTTGAAATGTTATAATTAGTACGACATAAGTATTTAAATAAATTAATTAAATACTAATCATAATATAAGTATTATTAATAATAATAATTTTTAAATTATATCATAAGTATTTTTAATTAATAATGAATTATTAATCATATCATAAGTTTCTAATTAAAATTATTAAATCATAAGTATTTAATAATTAAATCATAATTAAATAATAATTAAGTCTTATAATAATTAAATAATTATTTAATCTTTATTATAAGTCTTTTAATAATTTCTCAAAAACAAATTTAATACTTATCATAAGTATTTTCCTTTAATAATAAAAGTATTATTAATCATAAGTTTAATTAAAATGTTAATTAAATCATAATTAATAATTAAATGATATAATAAATATTTATATCATAAGTTTTAAATAATAATAATTACTTCTTTTATCTAAAGTAATTTATTAATAATGAAATCCATAATTTTTATCATAAGTTTAATCATTAACCACAAGTTTTAAGTTTAAAAGTTCATCGGGTCGTATCTTGAGCCCCGGGTGTCGGTTTCGGGCGAGCCACATATGCATTTCCGCCTACTCAAACCACTCAACACAATTATAAACTCAAGAACACTCCAAGAACAGTCCCTAGGTCGTGGATATCAGCCATGACCACACTTGGGAAAATCAATTTACTCAAAACAGTAATTTAGGCACAACGGGTGAACCGTGGCTCGAATTTAGGTGACCCGAATATGAAAATTCGTCCCACCATCAGTCCTAACCAAATGACACACCCTAAAGACACCAAGGATGGTCACAAAGTCGGACCCAACCTTGTTCATGCCAAGAACACCTTTCAATCTTTAACAAAAACCAAATTAAGCATATCTAGGGCTCCGGGAATCGAAACGACATGAATCCGGAGTCTAAAATTAATGTCTTGATGAGAGGAACTCATTTATATACTTTATTTTAACATTCATATCAGTTACAAAGTCAGAAAACACGAATCAAACTGCTGTCCAAATTTTACAAACCGAAAACATATGCAAACGAGTAATTCTACGCATCCAAAAAACATTACAACAACTAATAAACATCATACTAATAATATAAACACAAAATACAGAAATATGAATAGAAATTAAAAGTTCTAGGGTTAGGGTTTATACCCTAATCGAGAATCAAAGAATATAGATGTGTAGAGGAGATTGTGTAGAACGCGTTGGTGTTAATTGTTTCTTGATCCAAGCAATTGTTGAAGCAAAATGATGATGATGATGGGTGTGAAGGGCGACGGCCACAAGAGGGAGAGGAGAGGAGAAAAAGTGCAAGTTAGGTTTAGGGAATTTTTTGTGAATTAAAATTATGTGAAACAAAAATGAGAAGCAAAGGGATACACCCCCCTCCCATATTCGGCCGATTTTGAATGGGGGTGGGCCCCTTAGTGGGCCAACTTGTCCATTATTGAAAAACGTGCAATTTCTGATGGCCCGAAAGCCCGAACGAATCCCGAAACGCGAAAACACGCTTACGCGATTAAAAATCCGGAAAGATAACAAACGCGCGACGAAAAATAAATATAAATACACCTATTAATAATATGATCATAAAATATCATATTTAAAATATTTAGAATTTAAAAAAAAAACCCGAAAGCTCGACCGTTGGTTTAAAAACCGAAAAGATTCCCCGGATGGAAATCCGCGAGACGTAGAAACGTATAAATTAAAATATGAATACATATATTCACATAACACATAATAATTATTATATATATATATTATTACAAAAATAATAATATAGGTCATAGAAATGACGTGGCACACTAACAGTTAACGGTCGTTAAATAATTAACAGAAAAAGATAACGGAAAAAGTAGGGTCGTGACAGTACCTTCCCGTTACGGAAATTTCGTCCCGAAATTTAAGCAGGCGCAGGGGTTGACTCGGCATCTGAGAACAAATGCGGGTACTTCTGCTTCATTTGGTCTTCACGCTCCCAAGTGAACTCGGGACCGCGTCTAGCGTTCCATCGGACCCGAACAATAGGAATTCTGCTCTGTTTAAGAGTCTTAACCTCTCGGTCCATGATCTCAACTGGCTCCTCAATAAAATGCAATTGCTTGTCAACTTGAAGTTCCTCCAAAGGAATAGTCTGATCAAATTCAGCCAAACACTTCTTTAAGTTCGAAATATGGACAACATCGTGAACAGCACTGAGTTCTTGTGGCAACTTCAAACGATAAGCCACCGGTCCAACTCTTTCAATGATCTCAAACGGTCCCACGAAATGAGGACTTAACTTCCCTCTTTTACCAAAACGAATAACACCCTTCCAAGGCGAAACTTTTAACATAACACGATCACCAACTTGAAATTCAACATCTTTCCTTCCTTTGTCGGCATAACTCTTTTGTCGACTTCTAGCAGTTCTCAACCTTTCTTTAATTTGAACAATCTTCTCAGTAGTCTCGTGAATAATCTCTGGACCTGTAAGTTGAGCATCCCCAACCTCATTCCAACAAACAGGAGACCTACATTTCCTACCTTACAAAGCTTCAAACGGTGCGGCTTTAATACTTGCGTGATAACTGTTGTTATAAGAAAACTCAGCTAACGGCAAATACTTATCCCACCCATTCCCAAAATCAATCACACAAGCTCGCAACATATCTTCTAATGTCTGAATGGTCCTCTCACTTTGACCATCCGTTTGAGGATGATAAGCGGTGCTCATATCTAATCTAGTTCCCAAGGCTTCCTGTAAAGATCGCCAAAACCTCGATACAAAACGACTGTCTCGGTCCGAAATAATGGATACAGGAACACCATGCCTAGAAACAATCTCCTTCAAGTACAAACGAGTGAGCTTCTCTATTGAATCTGTTTCCCTGATTGGCAAAAAGTGAGCCGACTTAGTGAGTCGATCTACAATCACCCAGATAGTGTCATAGCCACCCGCAACTCTCGGTAACTTAGTAATAAAATCCATTGTAATTCCTTCCCACTTCCACTCGGGAATCTCGGGTTGTACCAACAGTCCAGACGGTTTTTGATGTTCAGCTTTAACCTTAGCACAGGTCAAACACTTAGCCACATACGTAGCCACATCACCTTTCAAATTTGGCCACCAATACAGCTCCTTAAGATCATGATACATCTTTCCTGAACCAGGATGAATAGAGTACCTAGACTTATGAGCCTCATCCAAAACAAGTTGTCGCAGTTCACCAAACTTCGGAACCCAAAGACGTCCTACAAAGTACCTAGTACCATCTGCTCGAATCTCAAATTTCTTAGCCATACCTCTTACGTTCTCTTTCACAAAATTCTCTTCCTTTAAGGCTTCTTGTTGTGCCTCAAGAATCTGCCTTGCGAGGTTTGTTCTAATTGTCATATTCAAGGCCCTAAACCTGCGAGGTTCAGCCCTTTCTTTACGACTCAACGCATCCGCCACCACATTGGCCTTACCCGGATGATACAAAAGTTCACAATTGTAATCATTCAACGTCTCAATCCATCTTCGTTGTCTCATGTTCAACTGTTTCTGATCGAGGATATGTTGAAGACTTTTGTGATCTGTGTACACAGTACTCTTGACCCCATACAAATAATGTCTCCAAATCTTAAGTGCAAAAACAACGGCCCCCAACTCTAAATCATGAGTTGTATAGTTCTGCTCGTGAATCTTCAACTGACGTGATGCATACGCAATAACTTTCTTTCGTTGCATCAAAACACAACCAAAGCCTTGACGCGAAGCGTCACAATAAACAACAAAATCATCATTACCCTCAGGTAGTGACAATATCGGAGCGGTAGTCAACTTCTTCTTTAAAATCTGAAAAGCAGTCTCTTGTTCATCCTTCCACTCGTACTTCTTCCCTTTATGCGTTAAAGCAGTCAGAGGTTTCGCGATACGAGAGAAATCTTGTATGAACCTTCTATAGTAACCTGCTAATCCTAGGAACTGACGAATCTGAGTAGGAGTTTTCGGGGTTTCCCACTTTTCAATCGCCTCAATTTTAGCAGGATCAACTTGTATTCCCTGTTTACTAACAATATGACCAAGGAACTGAACTTCTCTTAACCAAAAAGCACACTTAGAGAACTTAGCGTACAACTCTTCTTTCTTTAACAAATCAAGCACTAACCTCAAGTGTTCTTCGTGCTCTTCATCACTCTTAGAATAGATAAGGATGTCGTCGATGAAAACAATAACGAACTTGTCCAGATAGGGTCTACACACACGGTTCATGAGGTCCATGAACACAGCAGGTGCATTTGTCAATCCGAACGGCATAACAAGAAATTCAAAGTGACCGTAACGGGTGCGAAAAGCAGTTTTCGAAACATCGGATTCTTTAACACGCAACTGATGATAGCCGGAACGAAGATCGATTTTTGAATAAACAGAAGAACCCTGAAGCTGATCGAACAGATCATCAATTCTCGGAAGAGGATAACGATTTTTAACAGTGAGCTTATTCAGTTCACGATAATCAATGCATAAACGAAAAGAACCATCCTTCTTCTTAACAAACAGAACATGGGCTCCCCAAGGGGACGAACTAGGACGAATAAAACCTTTGTCTAACAACTCACGGAGTTGACTTGACAATTCTTGAAGTTCAGAAGGCGCAAGACGATAAGGAGCACGTGCTACAGGAGCAGCGCCGGGAACAAGATCAATCTGAAATTCTACCGCGCGTTGCGGCGGAAGGCCAGGTAAGTCATCGGGAAACACCTCGGGGAAATCCCTAACAATATGAACGTCATCAACGTTCTTTACTTCCTTACTAGGATCAACAACATGAGCAAGGATAGCATGACAGCCTTTGCGGAGATGTTTACGAACTTTCATACAGCTAATAAGGTTTAACTGTGTGCATTTCTTATCTCCAAAGACCATCAGTGGCTCTCTAATCACATCAGTAATACGAATAGCCTTATCATAACACACGATCTCAGCATGGTTCACAGACAGCCAAACCATACCAATAATAATATCAAAACTACCAAGTTCAATCGGTATCAAATCTATCTCGAAATCCCTACCACCCAGGTTAATGTTACACTTACGATGTACAGTCTTAGCAGTAAGTTCCTTACCATTAGCTACTTCAACAACATAAGTATTGTCTAAGAGAGTTAACGGCATTTTGATTCTCGGACTTAATTTAATCGACACGAAACTTAAATCAGCCCCTGAATCAAATAACACATAAACTGATAAATTGTTGACTGAGAACATACCAGTAACAAGCTTAGGATCTTCCTCCGCATCCTTAGCATTAATGTTGAACGCTCGGCCGCGTGCAGTCTCTGCAGTCTTCTTGTTGGGACAAGCATCTCGGAAATGCCCCGGCTTCCCACACTCATAACAAACCCTTGGATTACCTCCATTATTCGATTTCCCATTACCGTTACCGTTACCACCTCTATTACCAACATTATTATTATTACCACCAGTCGCGGGAGTAGCAGACCCCAGCAAAAGCACTGTACAATCTTTAGCAATGTGCCCTTGCTTAGAGCACCTCTTACAAGTAACTGTGCAGTAACCATCATGAGCTTTATAGCAACGAGGACACACACGCTGATTTCTGTTATTAGCACCTGAGGTATCCTGTTTCTTCTGCTGACCCTGGTTTTGATTGCGGTTGTTATCCCACTTTCGTTTCCCATTATCAGCCTTCTTGACAACCTCCTCACTACTTTCAACAACTGTAGTCTTGCTTCTTCTCAACACCTTGTCATTAAGTTTGTGGGCCATAGACATAGCTGCCTCAATAGTCTGGGGTTCACTGGACTCAACCCCGTGTTCAATCTTCTTGGACAAACCATCAATGTAAGCCTTAATTTTGCGGTCCTCATCCGCATAAACCCTAGGACACAGCAAAGTTAACTCGAAAAACCTTCGTTCATAGGCATCTAACTCGGTGCCATGCATTTTCAAATTCTTGAGCTCAACCTCTAGCTTCTTAAGCTCACCCCGAGGTCTATAGCGGGTGATCAATATTTCCTTAAAATCATTCCAGGCCAAACCATAAGCTACATCGCTTCCCAAACTACTAACCAGATTGTTCCACCATGTCAAGGAACTATCCTTGAAAGTGCAACTAGCGAAACTAACTTTGTCCTCTTCACGGACCCGACTGACCCTGAAAATAGATTCGATTTTCTCGAACCAACGAGTAAGCCCTATTGGTCCTTCTGTACCACTGAATTCTTGGGGTCGACCAGCCATAAAAGTTTTGTGGGAGCATCCCACGTTGTTGTTCAAATTGGCGTTAACATTAGCATTTGCTACCATAGCAGCAGCAATTCCTTCATTTATCAGGCGTTGCATACGCGCTTCAGTGGACTCCCTTGGAGGCATGATCTTCAAAATAGAATAACACATCCGTTAGTACCAAGAATAATACTAGTGTCATAAAGGAATAGATCAAAACACGAAAAGACTAACCATTAAGATATTAGTCAACTAACACTATGAGTAATAACATGACAGTTATGATTGTTATAGAAATAACCATCACATGCATACATATTTTATGATAACATCATACAACATACATAGCACCTAACATACATGAACATATATTACGCATAATATAACATGCCAAGAGCCATAATATCAGAAATAAAACATGATAATAGACGTCATAAAAATAACCATCCATACATAATGAAAAAAATATCCCATAACAAAATCTTAATAAAATCCTCGGCAAAACGCCGTACATAACCCAAAATGTATGTATAAAAAGGACATTAAGTCTGATGAAATAGATAATCAATATGAATAATCACATCACATTCGCTTAGAGCGGGTGTGATAAGCTGGTCCAGCATGAGTCTCAGCAGGATCCTCATACTTACGCAACTTCCCTTTCACAACATCCAACTCTTCCTTCAACACACGAACAGTGCTCTCGAGAGCCTCGAACTTAGCATTAACTTCTCGATCACGCTTACGGTTCGCATCCTCAACCCTATGCTTGAAAGTGATAAAGTTACCCATGTCGGCACGGATCTCGTCCATAACTTCATTATGTGGCAAGGTGCGCAAACAATCACTAAGGGCGTTAATACGTGTCACCTCATTATAAGCCCGGTTCATATGAGTAATGGTAGAAAAATAGTAATGAACAGGATCATCGATCTCTGGTTGATTAGCACGACGTCTAGCAGGAGACGGTGGAGCAGGAGCAGCAACAGAGTTATCGCTCGAAGTCGACATCTGCAAACAGCAAAACCGCAAACCACATACTAAAAAGATATGAAATCTAATAATATAACTTATACAAAATGAAATGCATAATAATGCTATAGCAAAAAGGTCGGGCTGTAGACTAGACTCTAATGCACCCTAATAACCACGGGTTGACCACATTAAGACCACCTAGTTCCCTACAACCAGAGCTCTGATACCACATGTGACGACCCCGTCAAAACACTTAACGGATCCGTCAGTTGGTCCCATAGCTTGATCGGACTTAAATGAATTAAATAAACAAAGTTGCATTCTTTTATTTCAAAATGTTGCCCAAAAAGGAAACAAACCCAATTAAGTAGTTTAAAATCAACCAACCATAGTAATGAACCAAAAGTTGACACAAAACATTGCCAACAAACCCACAATTTAAATTATCTAAAATAGAATGCAAACTTAAGTTTCATAAATAGTTTCATAAAATCTGCCCAAATGCATGCAGACTCTTCTAACGACAGCGGAAGCATCAAATAACTCAAGTACCTGTGAAAACATGCAAGTAAACTGTCAACACAAAGGTTGAGTGAATTATAGGTTTAAATAAATAAGTAAACTTTATACCACAAGATTTAAAAATGTTAGAAAACATTAAACATTATTCCATTATCAATGAGCCACCTGGTAACCACTTAACCCTTTATTTACCCTTGCCAAACACAATAAAAATATACACTTGGACAGTGTATCTACAACAAATTACGAAGTACTAAACATTCCGATTATAAATTGCTAGCGCGACTAGCTCGAAATGGGGTTGTCAAACCCGATAGATCTATCCGTAGGATTCGCGTTCACCGGTAGAAACCAATGATTACAGTTACCAGACTAGGGAATATTTTTGTCCAACTCACAATGAATAATTAAATTTAACTGTTACTTGTGTCTAACCGTAAATAAAAATATGCATGTAATCACATCCCAAAAAGTATACTTTGAAAAGTATATAAAAACGGGACTATAACTCACCTTAATTAGCAACCGAAGAAATCTCACAAACAAGCGAACAGCAAGTAAAGTAAAGTGATCAAGAAAGATCACAACGCCGACCTATAAATAAAGCAGGTCGAAATAAATAACTAACTTAGGCCAAGTCTTAGTATGATAGCTATTGTATATGTTGCAAGTAGGCATAGAACATTACTCAGCAAGCATCGGTTTGATTGGAACAGCATAAGGACACACACTTTCTATTTTTAGAAAGTTTCTATTTTTGGAAAGTTTCTATTTTTGGAAAGTTTCTATTTTTGGAAAGTTTCTATTTTTGGAAAGTTTCCATATTTAGAAAGTCAACAGAAGTCAACTGAAAGTCAAAGTCAACCGAAAGTCAACTCAAAAGTCAACCTTGGTCAAACATAGTCAACATTAATTTTAAAAGTGTAAGTTATAATAATAACATAGGTTATAATGTTATTTAAAGTCAAAAGTGTATAATAATGTCTTAACATAGGTTTAATTAAATAAAATGAATTATTAAAGTTAATATAAGTTGAAATGTTATAATTAGTACGACATAAGTATTTAAATAAATTAATTAAATACTAATCATAATATAAGTATTATTAATAATAATAATTTTTAAATTATATCATAAGTATTTTTAATTAATAATGAATTATTAATTATATCATAAGTTTCTAATTAAAATTATTAAATCATAAGTATTTAATAATTAAATCATAATTAAATAAGAATTAAGTCTTATAATAATTAAATAATTATTTAATCTTTATTATAAGTCTTTTAATAATTTCTCAAAAACAAATTTAATACTTATCATAAGTATTTTCCTTTAATAATAAAAGTATTATTAATCATAAGTTTAATTAAAATGTTAATTAAATCATAATTAATAATTAAATGATATAATAAATATTTATATCATAAGTTTTAAATAATAATAATTACTTCTTTTATCTAAAGTAATTTATTAATAATGAAATCTATAATTTTTATCATAAGTTTAATCATTAACCACAAGTTTTAAGTTTAAAAGTTCATCGGGTCGTATCTTGAGCCCCGGGTGTCGGTTTCGGGCGAGCCACATATGCATTTCCGCCTACTCAAACCACCCAACACAATTATGAACTCAAGAACACTCCAAGAACAGTCCCTAGGTCGTGGATATCAGCCATGACCACACTTGGGAAAATCAATTTACTCAAAACAGTAATTTAGGCACAACGGGTGAACCGTGGCTCGGATTTAGGTGACCCAAACATGAAAATTCGTCCCACCATCAGTCCTAACCAAATGACACACCCTAAAGACACCAAGGATGGTCACAAAGTCGGACCCAACCTTGTTCATGCCAAGAACACCTTTCAATCTTTAACAAAAACCAAATTAAGCATATCTAGGGCTCCGGGAATCGAAACGACATGAATCCGGAGTC
Source organism: Rutidosis leptorrhynchoides (assembly GCF_046630445.1). Lineage (NCBI taxonomy): Eukaryota > Viridiplantae > Streptophyta > Magnoliopsida > Asterales > Asteraceae > Rutidosis > Rutidosis leptorrhynchoides. Next base: position 219,047,295 of record NC_092342.1, read on the forward strand.
TAAAATTAATGTCTTGATGAGAGGAACTCATTTATATACTTTATTTTAACATTCATATCAGTTACAAAGTCAGAAAACACGAATCAAACTGCTGTCCAAATTTTACAAACCGAAAACATATGCAAACGAGTAATTCTACGCATCCAAACAACATTACAACAACTAATAAACATCATACTAATAATATAAACACAAAATACAGAAATATGAATAGAAATTAAAAGTTCTAGGGTTAGGGTTTATACCCTAATCGAGAATCAAAGAATATAGATGTGTAGAGGAGATTGTGTAGAACGCGTTGGTGTTAATTGTTTCTTGATCCAAGCAATTGTTGAAGCAAAATGATGATGATGATGGGTGTGAAGGGCGACGGCCACAAGAGGGAGAGGAGAGGAGAAAAAGTGCAAGTTAGGTTTAGGGAATTTTTTGTGAATTAAAATTATGTGAAACAAAAATGAGAAGCAAAGGGATACACCCCCCTCCCATATTCGGCCGATTTTGAATGGGGGTGGGCCCCTTAGTGGGCCAACTTGTCCATTATTGAAAAACGTGCAATTCCTGATGGCCCGAAAGCCCGAACGAATCCCGAAACGCGAAAACACGCTTACGCGATTAAAAATCCGGAAAGATAACAAACGCGCGACGAAAAATAAATATAAATACACCTATTAATAATATGATCATAAAATATCATAATTAAAATATTTAGAATTTAAAAAAAATCCCGAAAGCTCGACCGTTGGTTTAAAAACCGAAAAGATTCGCCGGATGGAAATCCGCGAGACGTAGAAACGTATAAATTAAAATATGAATACATATATTCACATAACACATAATAATTATTATATATATATATTATTACAAAAATAATAATATAGGTCATAGAAATGATGTGGCACACTAACAGTTAACGGTCGTTAAATAATTAACGGAAAAAGATAACGGAAAAAGTAGGGTCGTGACACTAACCGAGCTTTAAAACGTATTCTAGAGAAAACCGTAGGATCAAATTCGAAGGAATGGTCCATGAAATTGGAGGATGCTGAAAGGACCCATCCTAATCCATCTGGATGAATACATTACATTTGGTTACATCGCGAGGTACTTGACCTCTATATGATACATTTTACAAACATTGCATTCGTTTTTAAAAGACAAATTTTCATTTCATCGAAAGTTGAAAGGCATGCATACCCTTTCATAATATATCCAAACTATAAATGACATAATAGTAATCTTGTTGAACTCAACGACTCGAATGCAACGTCTTTTGAAATATATCATGAATGACTCCAAGTAATATCTCTAAATGAGCCAATGCATAGAGGAAGATTTCTTTAATACCTAAGAATAAACATGCTTTCAAGTGTCAACAAAAAGGTTGGTGAGTTCATTAGTTTATCATAATCAATCATTTCCATCATTTTAATAGACCACAAGATTTCATTTTTCATAAACATCATTCTCATATCAGGCATTTCGCAAACTGCATAGAGATAAAAATCATTCATATGGTGAACACCTGGAAACCGACCTTAACAAGATGCATATAGAATATCCCCATCATTCCGAGACTCCCTTCGGACATGATAAATTCGAAGTACTAAAGCATCTGGTACTTTGGATGGGGCTTGTTGGGCCCAATAGATCTATCTTTAGGATTCGCGTCAATTAGGGTGTCTGTTCCCTAATTCTTATATTACCAGACTAAAAAGGGGCATATTCGGTTTAATAATCCAGCCATAGAATGTAGTTTTAAGTACTTGTGTCTATTTCGTCAAACATTTATAAAGCAGCGCATGTATTCTCAGTCCCAAAAATATATATTGCAAAAGCATTTAAAAAGGGAGCAAATGAAACTCACGATACAATATTTTGTAGTAAAAATATTTCATACGGTGGAACTGAACAATGCAGGTTGGCCTCGGATTCACGAACCTATAATATTTACATATATATTAACACTCATATTTGTAATCGAACAAATATGTATATAAAGCTATTAGTTATATCATTTTTATGTTAATAACTTATATGTTCCATGTATTCATTTTATATATTTTAACTAAATAAGATATTAAGTTTTGTTATGTTTTATATATTAAATATATTTATATATTTATATATACATGTATATCATTTGTTTGTTAAAACAATATTTTAATAATTCTAAGATAATATTTAAAATACTATAATGATAATACTAGTATTAATAATAATGATAACATCAGTAGTTTTAATAAGATGGATAATTTAATAATAATGGTAATGAGATTATAAATTTTGACATTATTACATAATACCTAATAATAATAATAATTATAACAATATTATTACTAGTGGTACTCCTAATGATAATACTTTTATTAATAATAATAATAATAATAAGTCTAAAATGATACTAATATTAATATTTACGAAAATAATAATAATTTGTATTATTTTCATAATGCTATAAAAAATAAACCTTTTTATCATCATGACAATAATGTTAAAGTTTTAGAATTTCTAATAATATCATAAGTAATACTCATAGTAATAATAATAATAGATATAATACTTTTAATTATGATAATAATAATAATAATAATAACAATTATATTACTTATAAAAATATTTATAATGCTAAATTGTATTATGTTCTGTAACAACCCAAACCAAACCACGTTCGAACCCGCTTAAAGTATCACACAAAAAAAAATTGATTGTTCAGCTACTGGCGCGGCGCGCCAGAACCTCGCGCGGCGCGCCAAACTGGTCTGTCCAAAAAGTCTTTAAACGCGAAATAGATTGACCACTTCCCGACGTATTTAGACAAAACGCTTTTCACAACATATTAATATATGAAAAACTAACACGTTCCATTCATAAAATAAGTTTTATGAGACCTGGCCCACATCGGCCGTTTTACGACTTTCGTACGAAAATACAAGTTTTCTGAAATGTCCCGTTCTTATTGATTAAAAACGTTCCATATTAATTGATTTCGTTGCGAGGTTTTGACCTCTATATGAGACGTTTTTCAAAGACTGCATTCATTTTTAAAACAAACCATAACCTTTATTTCATAAATAAAGATTTAAAAAGCTTTACGTAGATTGTCAAATAATGATAATCTAAAATATCCTGTTTACACACGACCATTACATAATGGTTTACAATACAAATATGTTACATCGAAATCAGTTTCTTGAATGCAGTTTTTACACAATATCATACAAACATGGACTCCAAATCTTGTCCTTATTTTAGTATGCAACAGCGGAAGCTCTTAGTATTCACCTGAGAATAAACATGCTTTAAACGTCAACAAAAATGTTGGTGAGTTATAGGTTTAACCTATATATATCAAATCATAACAATAGACCACAAGATTTCATATTTCAATACACATCCCATACATAGAGATAAAAATCATTCATATGGTGAACACCTGGTAACCGACATTAACAAGATGCATATATAAGAATATCCCCATCATTTCGGGACACCCTTCGGATATGATATAAATTTCGAAGTACTAAAGCATCCGGTACTTTGGATGGGGTTTGTTAGGCCCAATAGATCTATCTTTAGAGTTCGCGTCAATTAGGGTGTATGTTCTCTAATTCTTAGATTACCAGACTTAATAAAAAGGGGCATATTCGATTTAATAATCCAGCCATAGAATGTAGTTTCGATTACTTGTGTCTATTTCGTAAAGCAGTTATAAAAACAGCGCATGTATTCTCAGTCCCAAAAATATATTGCAAAAGCATTTAAAAAGGAAGCAAATGAAACTCACGCATATAGATATTGTAAAACAGTTAATAAAGCATTTGCATGTATTCTCAGCCCAAAAATGTAAAGAGTAAAACGGGTAAATGAAACTCACTTTCACAGATTTTTACTTCGTCGGGAAGTAAGACTTGACCACTGGTTGATTCACGAACCTATAACAATATATACATATATATCAAAGTATGTTCAAAATATATTTACAACACTTTTAATATATTTTGATGTTTTAAGTTTATTAAGTCAGTTGTCCTCGTTAGTAACCTACAACTAGTTGTCCACAGTAAGATGTACAGAAATAAATCGATAAATATTATCTTGAATCAATCCACGACCCAGTGTATACGTATCTCAGTATTGATCACAACTCAAACTATATATATTTTGGAATCAACCTCAACCCTGTATAGCTAACTCCAACATTCACATATAGAGTGTCTATGGTTGTTCCGAAATATATATAGATGTGTCGACATGATAGGTCGAAACATTATATACGTGTCTATGGTATCTCATGATTACATAATATATAATACAGGTTGATTAAGTTATGATTGGAATAGATTTGTTACCAATTTTCACGTTGCTAAAATGAGAAAAATTATCCAATCTTGTTTTACCCATAACTTCTTCATTTTAAATCCGTTTTGAGTGAATAAAATTGCTATGGTTTCATATTGAACTCTATTTTATGAATCTAAACGGAAAAAGTATAGGTTTATAGTCAGAAAAATAAGTTACAAGTCATTTTTGTAAAGGTAGGCATTTCAGTCGAAAGAACGACGTCTAGATGACCATTTTAGAAAACATACTTCCACTTTGAGTTTAACCATAATTTTTTGATATAGTTTCATGTTCATAATAAAAATCATTTTCCCAGAATAACAACTTTTAAATCAAAGTTTATCATAGCTTTTAATTAACTAACCCAAAACAGCCCGCGGTGTTACTACGACGGCATAAATCCGGTTTTACGGTGTTTTTCGTGTTTCCAGGTTTTAAATCATTAAGTTAGCATATCATATAGATATAGAACATGTGTTTAGTTGATTTTAAAAGTCAAGTTAGAAGGATTAACTTTTATTTGCGAACAAGTTTAGAATTAACTAAACTATGTTCTAGTGATTACAAGTTTAAACCTTCGAATAAGATAGCTTTATATGTATGAATCGAATAATGTTATGAACATCATTACTACCTCAAGTTCCTTGGATAAACCTACTGGAAATGAGAAAAATAGATCTAGCTTCAAAGGATCCTTGGATGGCTTGAAAGTTCTTGAAGCAGAATCATGACACGAAAACAATTTCAAGTAAGATTTCCACTCGAAATAAGATTGTTATAGTTATAGAAATTGAATTAAAATTTGAATATGATTATTACCTTGTATTATAAAGATAACCTACTGTAAGTAACAAAGGTTTCTTGATCTTGGATGATTACTTGGAATGGATTTAGAAAACTAGGAAGTAAACTTGCAATCTTGGAAGTATTCTTGATTTTATGAAACTAGAACTTTTGGAATTTATGAAGAACACTTAGAACTTGAAGATAGAACTTGAGAGAGATCAATGAGATGAATAAAATTGAAGAATTAAAGTGTTTGTAGGTGTTTTTAGTCGTTGGTGTATGGATTAGATATAAAGGATATGTAATTTTGTTTTCATGTAAATAAGTCATGAATGATTACTCATATTTTTGTAATTTTATGAGATATTTCATGATAGTTGCCAAATGATGGTTCCCACATGTGTTAGGTGACTCACATGGGCTGCTAAGAGCTGATCATTGGAGTATATATACCAATAGTACATACATCTAAAAGCTGTGTATTGTACGAGTACGAATACGGGTGCATACGAGTAGAATTGTTGATGAAACTGAACGAGGATGTATTTGTAAGCATTTTTGTTAAGTAGAAGTATTTTGATAAGTGTCTTGAAGTCTTTCAAAAGTGTATGAATACATATTAAAACACTACATGTATATACATTTTAACTGAGTCGTTAAGTCATCGTTAGTCATTACATGTAAATGTTGTTTTGAAACCTTTAGGTTAACGATCTTGTTGAATGTTGTTAACCCATTGTTTATTATATCAAATGAGATGTTAAATTGTTATATTATCATGATATTATGATATATAATATATCTTAGTATGATATATATACAGTTAAATGTCGTTACAACGATAATCGTTACATATATGTCTCGTTTCGAAATCATTAAGTTAGTAGTCTTATTTTTACATATGTATTTCATTGTTAATACACTTAATAATATATTTACTTATCATTTAACATAATTAACCAAGTATATCAATATCTTAATATGATTCATATGTACCTAGTAAGACGTTGTTATAACGATAATCGTTATATATATCGTTTTCGAGTTTCTTAAATTAATAGTCTCATTTTTATGTATATAACTCATTCTTAAAATACCTAATGAGATACATACTTATAATAAAATCATGTTAACTATATATATAACCATATATATGTCATCGTATAGTTTTTACAAGTTTTAACGTTCGTGAATCACCGGTCAACTTGGGTGGTCAATTGTCTATATGAAACCTATTTCAATTAATCAAGTATTAACAAGTTTGATTGCTTAACATATTGGAAACACTTAATCATGTAAATAACAATTTTATTTAATATATATATAAACATGGAAAAGTTCAGGTCACTACAGTACCTACCCGTTAAATAAATTTCGTCCCAAAATTTTAAGTAGTTGGAGGTGTTGAGGTATCTTCTGGAAATAAATGCGGGTATTTCTTCTTCATCTGATCTTCATGCTCCCAGGTGAAATCGGGTCCTCTACGAGCATTCCATCGAACCTTAACAATCGGTATCTTGTTTTGTTTAAGTCTCTTAACCTCACGATCCATTATTTCGACGGGTTCTTCAATGAATTGAAGTTTTTCATTGATTTGGATTTCGTTCAACAGAATAGTGAGATCTTCTTTAGCAAAACATTTTTCTGAAATTTGAGACGTGGAAAGTGTTATTTACAGCCGCGAGTTGTTGAGGTAGCTCCAGTTGGTAAGCTACTGGTCCGACACGATCTATAATCTTGAATGGTCCAATGTACCTTGGATTTAGTTTCCCCTGTTTACCAAATCGAACAACGCCTTTCCAAGGTGAAACCTTAAGCATGACCATTTCTCCAATTTCAAACTCTATATCTTTTCTTTTACTGTCCGCGTAGCTCTTTTGTCGACTCTGGGCGGTTTTCAATCTTTGTTGAATTTGGATGATTCTCTCGGTAGTTTCTTGTATTATCTCCGGACCGTAATCTGTCTATCCCCCACTTCACTCCAACAAATTGGAGACCTGCACTTTCTACCATAAAGTGCTTCAAACGGCGCCATCTCAATGCTTGAATGGTAGCTGTTGTTGTAGGAAAATTCTGCTAACGGTAGATGTCGATCCCAACTGTTTCCAAAATCAATAACACAAGCTCGTAGCATGTCTTCAAGCGTTTGTATCGTCCTTTCGCTCTGCCCATCAGTTTGTGGATGATAGGCAGTACTCATGTCTAGACGAGTTCCCAATGCTTGCTGTAATGTCTGCCAGAATCTTGAAATAAATCTGCCATCCCTATCAGAGATAATAGAGATTGGTATTCCATGTCTGGAGACGACTTCCTTCAAATACAGTCGTGCTAACTTCTCCATCTTGTCATCTTCTCTTATTGGCAGGAAGTGTGCTGACTTGGTGAGACTATCAAATATTACCCAAATAGTATCATAACCACTTGCAGTCCTTGGCAATTTAGTAATGAAATCCATGGTAATGTTTTCCCATTTCCATTCCAGGATTTCAGGTTGTTGTAGTAGACCTGATGGTTTCTGATGTTCAGCTTTGACCTTAGAACACGTCAAACATTCTCCTACATATTTAGCAATATCGGCTTTCATACCTGGCCACCAAAAATGTTTCTTAAGATCCTTGTACATCTTCCCCGTTCCAGGATGTATTGAGTATCTGGTTTTATGAGCTTCTCTAAGTATCATTTCTCTCATATCTCCAAATTTTGGTACCCAAATTCTTTCAGCCCTATACCGGGTTCCGTCTTCCCAAATATTAAGATGCTTCTCCGATCCTTTGGGTATTTCATCCTTTAAATTTCCCATTTTTAAAACTCCTTGTTGCGCCTCTTTTATTTGAGTAGTAAGGTTAGTGTGAATCATTATATTCATAGATTTTACTCGAATGGGTTCTCTGTCCTTTCTGCTCAAGGCATCGGCTACCACATTTGCCTTCCCCGGGTGGTAACGAATCTCAAAGTCGTAATCATTCAACAATTCATTCCACCTACGCTGCCTCATATTCAGTTGTTTCTGATTAAATATGTGTTGAAGACTTTTGTGTTCGGTATATATAATACTTTTGACCCCATATAAGTAGTGACTCCAAGTCTTTAATGCAAAAACAACCGCGCCTAATTCCAAATCATGCGTCGTATAATTTTGCTCGTGAATCTTCAATTGTCTAGACGCATAAGCAATCACCTTCATCCGTTGCATTAATACACAACCGAGACCTTGCTTTGATGCGCCACAATAAATCACAAAATCATCATTCCCTTCAGGCAATGATAATATAGGTGTCGTAGTTAGCTTTTTCTTCAATAATTGAAACGCCTTCTCTTGTTCATCCTTCCATTCAAATTTCTTCCCTTTATGCGTTAATGCAGTCAAGGGTTTTGCTATTCTGGAAAAGTCTTGGATGAACCTTCTGTAGTAACCAGCTAGTCCTAAAAATTGACGTATATGCTTCGGAGTTTTCGGGGTTTCCCACTTTTCAACAGTTTCTATCTTTGCCGGATCCACCTTAATACCTTTTTTGTTCACTATGTGACCGAGGAATTGAACTTCTTCCAACTAAAATGCGCACTTTGAAAATTTAGTGTACAATTCTTCCTTCCTCAATACTTCTAACACCTTTCTCAAATGTTCAAAGTGTTCTTGGTCATTCTTTGAGTAAATAAGTATGTCATCAATGAAAACAATGACAAACTTGTTAAGGTATGGTCCACACACTCGGTTCATAAGGTCCATGAACACAGCTGGTGCATTAGTTAAACCAAACGGCATGACCATAAACTCGTAATGACCGTAACGTGTTCTGAAAGCAGTCTTTGGAATATCATCTTCTTTCACCCGCATTTGATGATACCCGGAACGTAAGTCAATCTTTGAATAAACAGATGAGCCTTGTAGTTGATCAAATAAGTCGTCGATTCTCGGTAGTGGGTAGCGGTTCTTGATGGTAAGTTTGTTCAACTCTCGGTAGTCGATACACAACCTGAATGTACCATCTTTCTTCTTGACAAACAAAACAGGAGCTCCCCACGGTGATGTGCTTGGTCGAATGAAACCACGCTCTAAAAGTTCTTGTAATTGGCTTTGCAGTTCTTTCATCTCACTGGGTGCGAGTCTGTAAGGAGCACGAGCTATTGGTGCAGCTCCTGGTACAAGATCTATTTGAAATTCAACAGATCGATGTGGAGTTAGTCCCGGTAATTCTTTCGGAAATACATCGGGAAATTCTTTTGCGACGGGAACATCATTGATGCTCTTTTCTTCAGTTTGTACTTTCTCGACGTGTGCTAGAACAGCATAGCAACCTTTTCTTATTAGTTTTTGTGCCTTCAAATTACTAATAAGATGTAGCTTCATGTTGCCATTTTCTCCGTACACCATTAAGGGTTCTCCTTCTTCTCGTACAATGCGAATTGCATTTTTATAACATACGATCTCTGTTTTCACCTTCTTCAGCCAGTCCATGCCAACTATTACATCAAAACTCCCTAACTCTACTGGTATCAAATCAATCTTAAATATTTCGCTACCCAGTTTAATTTCTCGATTCCGGCATATATTATCTGCTGAAATTAATTTACCGTTTGCTAATTCGAGTAAAAATTTACTATCCAACGACGTCAATGGACAACTTAATTTAGCACAAAAATCTCTACTCATATAGCTTCTATCCGCACCCGAATCAAATAAAACGTAAGCAGATTTATTGTCAATAAGAAACGTACCCGTAACAAGCTCCGGGTCTTCCTGTGCCTCTGCTGCATTAATATTGAAACCTCTTCCGTGGCCTTGTCCATTCGTGTTCTCCTGATTTGGGCAATTTCTAATAATGTGGCCCGGTTTTCCACATTTATAACAAACTACATTGGCATAACTTGCTCCGACACTACTTGCTCCGCCATTACTCGTTCCGACACCATTTGTTCCTTTCGTTCTGTTAACTCCTGGTCCATAGACCTCACACTTCACCACGCTATGACCATTTCTTTTACACTTGTTGCAAAATTTAGTGCAGAACCCCGAGTGATACTTTTCACACCTTTGGCATAGCTGCTTCTGATTGTTGTTGTTGTTGCGGTTGTTATTGTTGTTGGGATGATTGTTGTAGTCGCTGCTGCTGTTGTTGTTGTTGTTGTTGTTGGGCCGTTTGTTGTAGTTGCGATTGATGTTGCGATTGTTGGGATAATTGTTGCGATTATTATTGTAATTGCTGTTGTTGTTGTATTGGTGATTCTTATCACCGTTTTCCTCCCACTTTCTTTTGATTTGCTTCATATTGGCCTCTTCAGCCGTCTGTTCTTTAATTCTTTCCTCAATCTGGTTCACTGGTTTGTGAGCCATTCTACATGCCTGTTGTATGGAGGTGGGCTCGTGTGAACTTATATCTTCTTGGATTCTTTCCGGTAATCCTTTCACAAACGCGTCGATCTTCTCTTCCTCATCTTCGAACGCTCCCGGACACAATAGGCACAATTCTGTGAATCGTCTTTCGTACGTGGTAATATCAAATCCTTGGGTTCGTAACCCTCTAAGTTCTGTCTTGAGCTTATTGACCTCGGTTCTGGGACGGTACTTCTCGTTCATCAAGTGCTTGAATGCTGACCACGGTAGTGCGTACACATCATCTTGTCCCACTTGCTCTAGATAGGTATTCCACCATGTTAACGCAGAACCTATGAAGGTATGCGTAGCATACTTTACTTTGTCCTCTTCAGTACACTTACTTATGGAAAACACCGATTCAACCTTCTCGGTCCACCGTTTCAATCCGATCGGTCCTTCGGTTCCATCAAATTCCAAAGGTTTGCAGGCAGTGAATTCTTTGTAGGTGCATCCTACACGATTTCCTGTACTGCTAGATCCAAGGTTATTGTTGGTATGTAGCGCAGCCTGTACTGCGGCTATGTTTGAAGCTAGAAAAGTACGGAATTCCTCTTCATTCATATTCACGGTGTGTCGAGTAGTCGGTGCCATTTCCTTCAAAATAGTCAAATGGAACAAGTTAATCATACAGAATATTAAGAGTAGTTAATAGTATTTCGTAGCATAATATGAACTCATTTATAAAAGCTTTTTCTTCATATTAGCATTTTATAAGTTTAAATTCGGGTAGTACCTACCCGTTAATTTCATACTTAGTAGCTAATATACAATTCAACTACTACAATTCTATATGAAAAACTGATTATAATAATATTTCGCGTTCAAACTTTTATACAATATTTTACAAACTTACAATACCGCTTATTTTACATAAAGCATGAAATATAGCACACAATAACTTTGATACAAGATAGTTGTGAAGATAATTCTAGCTAGTACACAAGTCGTTCAGCAAAGGCAATAAAGACACGTAATTCATACGTCCAGAAACAAGTCGTGCATTCTGGTTTTACTAGGACTACTTCCCATCCTTGGTCTTGTGGAACATAACCGTTATGGCCGTTGATAAGACAGCGTGTTGTAACGTCGTCAAAGGGACGAGGGTTATGTAATGACCAACAGTCTCGTAATAACCTAAAAACCTCATTTCTTACCCCAATTACCGACTCCGTCACTTGTGGGAATGTTTTGTTTAATAGTTGTAGCCCGATGTTCTTTTTCTCACTTTGGTGAGAAGCGAACATTACTAACCCGTAAGCATAGCATGCTTCTTTTTGTTGCATGTTAGCTGCTTTTTCTAAATCATGAAGTCCTATATTCAGATACATTGAGTCAAAATAATTTCTTAACCCGTTGCGTAAAATAGCATTTGGGTTCCCCGCAATATATGCGTCAAAGTAAACACATCGTAACTTATGGGTTTCCCAATGTGATATCCCCCATCTTTCAAACGAAAGTCTCTTATAAACCAAGACATTCTTTGAACGTTCTTCGAATGTCTTACAAACTGATTTCGCCGTAATTAGTTGTGCCGAAGAATTCTGACCGACTCTAGACAAGATTTCATCAATCATGTCTCCGGGTAGGTCTCTTAAAATATTGGGTTGTCTATCCATTTTGTGTTTTTATACTGTAAAATAGACAAGAGTTAGATTCATAAAAAAAATACTTATTAATACAAGCAATTTTTACATATATCATAAAGCATAAGCACACTATATTACATATATTACACCACACGAATACAACTATCTTCTTCTGACTCGCTCGTTTCTTCTTCTTCGGTTTTGGTTCGTTTTGCCAAGTTTCTAGGGATATATGATGTTCCCCTAATACGAGCTGTCGTTTTCCACAACGGTTTAGAAAAACCTGGTGGTTTAGAGGTTCCCGGGTCATTGTTACAACTAAAGGGCTTCGGGGGTTGACGATACATATAAAGTTCATCGGGGTTGGATTTAGATTTCTCTATTTTTATGCCCTTTCCCTTATTATTTTCTTTTGCCTTTTTAAATTCAGTTGGGGTAATTTCTATAACATCATCGGAATTCTCGTCGGAATCCGATTCATCGGAGAATTGGTAATCCTCCCAATATTTTGCTTTCTTGGCGAAAACACCATTGACCATAATTAACCTTGGTCGGTTGGTTGAGGATTTTCTTTTACTTAACCATTTTATTATTTCTCCCACCGGTTCTATTTCTTCTTCCAGTTCCTTCTCCTCCGGTTTCGATTCTTCTTCCGGTTCCGATTCTTCTTCCGGTTCCTCTTCGAGAACTTGTGAATCAGTCCACGAATCATTCCAATTTACATTTGACTCTTCATTATTATTAGGTGAGTCAATGGGACTTGTTCTAGAGGTAGACATCTATCACATAATATCAAACACGTTAAGAGATTAATATATCACATAATATTCACATGTTAAAAATATATAGTTTCCAACAAAAATGTTAAGTAATCATTTTTAAAGAAAACACGATCGAAGTCCAGACTCACTAATGCATCCTAACAAACTCAATAAGACACACTAATGCAAATTTTCTGGTTCTCTAAGACCAACGCTCTGATACCAACTGAAATGTCCCGTTCTTATTGATTAAAAACGTTCCATATTAATTGATTTCGTTACGAGGTTTTGACCTCTATATGAGACGTTTTTCAAAGACTGCATTCATTTTTAAAACAAACCATAACCTTTATTTCATAAATAAAGGTTTAAAAAGCTTTACGTAGATTGTCAAATAATGATAATCTAAAATATCCTGTTTACACACGACCATTACATAATGGTTTACAATACAAATATGTTACATCGAAATCAGTTTCTTGAATGCAGTTTTTACACAATATCATACAAACATGGACTCCAAATCTTGTCCTTATTTTAGTATGCAACAGCGGAAGCTCTTAGTATTCACCTGAGAATAAACATGCTTTAAACGTCAACAAAAATGTTGGTGAGTTATAGGTTTAACCTATATATATCAAATCGTAACAATAGACCACAAAATTTCATATTTTAATACACATCCCATACATAGAGATAAAAATCATTCATATGGTGAACACCTGGTAACCGACATTAACAAGATGCATATATAAGAATATCCCCATCATTCCGGGACACCCTTCGGATATGATATAAATTTCGAAGTACTAAAGCATCCGGTACTTTGGATGGGGTTTGTTAGGCCCAATAGATCTATCTTTAGAGTTCGCGTCAATTAGGGTGTCTGTTCCCTAATTCTTAGATTACCAGACTTAATAAAAAGGGGCATATTCGATTTAATAATCCAGCCATAGAATGTAGTTTCGATTAATTGTGTCTATTTCGTAAAACAGTTATAAAAACAGCGCATGTATTCTCAGTTCCAAAAATATATTGCAAAAGCATTTAAAAAGGAAGCAAATGAAACTCACGCATATAGATATTGTAAAACAGTTAATAAAGCATTTGCATGTATTCTCAGCCCAAAAATGTAAAGAGTAAAACGGGTAAATGAAACTCACTTTCACAGATTTTTACTTCGTCGAGAAGTAAGACTTGGCCACTGGTTGATTCACGAACCTATAACAATATATACATATATATCAAAGTATATTCAAAATATATTTACAACACTTTTAATATATTTTGATGTTTTAAGTTTATTAATCAGCTGTCCTCGTTAGTAACCTAAAACTAGTTGTCCACAGTTAGATGTACAGAAATAAATCGATAAATATTATCTTGAATCAATCCACGACCCAGTGTATACGTATCTTAGTATTGATCACAACTCAAACTATATATATTTTGGAATCAACCTCAACCCTGTATAGCTAACTCCAACATTCACATATAGAGTGTCTATGGTTGTTCCGAAATATATATAGATGTGTCGACATGATAGGTCGAAACATTATATATGTGTCTATGGTATCTCAAGATTACATAATATACAATACAAGTTGATTAAGTTATGGTTGGAATAGATTTGTTACCAATTTTCACGTAGCTAAAATGAGAAAAATTATCCAATCTTGTTTTACCCATAACTTCTTCATTTTAAATCCGTTTTGAGTGAATCAAATTGCTATGGTTTCATATTGAACTCTATTTTATGAATCTAAATAGAAAAAGTATAGGTTTATAGTCGGAAAAATAAGTTACAAGTCGTTTTTTTAAAGGTAGTCATTTCAGTCGAAAGAACGACGTCTAGATGACCATTTTAGAAAACATACTTCCACTTTGAGTTTAACCATAATTTTTAGATATAGTTTCATGTTCATAATAAAAATCATTTTCCCAGAATAACAACTTTTAAATCAAAGTTTATCATAGTTTTTAATTAACTAACCCAAAACAGCCCGCGGTGTTACTACGACGGCGTAAATCCGGTTTTACGGTGTTTTTCGTGTTTCCAGGTTTTAAATCATTAAGTTAGCATATCATATAGATATAGAACATGTGTTTAGTTGATTTTAAAAGTCAAGTTAGAAGGATTAACTTTTATTTGCGAACAAGTTTAGAATTAACTAAACTATGTTCTAGTGATTACAAGTTTAAACTTTCGAATAAGATAGCTTTATATGTATGAATCAAATAATGTTATGAACATCATTACTACCTCAAGTTCCTTGGATAAACCTACTGGAAATGAGAAAAATAGATCTAGCTTCAAATGATCCTTGGATGGCTTGAAAGTTCTTGAAGCAGAATCATGACACGAAAACAATTTCAAGTAAGATTTCCACTCGAAATAAGATTGTTATAGTTATAGAAATTGAATTAAAGTTTGAATATGATTATTATCTTGTATTAGAAAGACAACCTACTGTAAGTAACAAAGGTTTCTTGATCTTGGATGATTACTTGGAATGGATTTAGAAAACTTGGAAGTAAACTTGCAATCTTGGAAGTATTCTTGATTTTATGAAACTAGAACTTTTGGGATTTATGAAGAACACTTAGAACTTGAAGATAGAACTTGAGAGAGATTAATTAGATGAAGAAAATTGAAGAATGAAAGTGTTTGTAGGTGTTTTTGGTCGTTGGTGTATGGATTAGATATAAAGGATATGTAAATTTGTTTTCATGTAAATAAGTCATGAATGATTACTCATATTTTTGTAATTTTATGAGATATTTCATGCTAGTTGCCAAATGATGGTTCCCACATGTGTTAGGTGACTCACATGGGCTGCTAAGAGCTGATCATTGGAGTGTATATACCAATAGTACATACATCTAAAAGCTGTGTATTGTACGAGTACGAAAACGGGTGCATACGAGTAGAATTGTTGATGAAACTGAACGAGGATGTATTTATAAGCATTTTTGTTAAGTAGAAGTATTTTGATAAGTGTCTTGAAGTCTTTCAAAAGTGTATGAATACATATTAAAACACTACATGTATATACATTTTAACTGAGTCGTTAAGTCATCGTTAGTCGTTACATGTAAATGTTGTTTTGAAACCTTTAGGTTAACGATCTTGTTGAATGTTGTTAACTCATTGTTTATTATAACAAATGAGATGTTAAATTGTTATATTATCATGATATTATGATATATAATATATCTTAGTATGATATATATACAGTTAAATGTCGTTACAACGATAATCGTTACATATATGTCTCGTTTCGAAATCATTAAGTTAGTAGTCTTATTTTTACATATGTATTTCATTGTTAATACACTTAATAATATATTTACTTATCATTTAACATAATTAACCAAGTGTATCAATATATTAATATGATTCATATGTACCTAGTAAGACGTTGTTATAACGATAATCGTTATATATATCGTTTTCGAGTTTCTTAAATTAATAGTCTCATTTTTATGTATATAACTCATTGTTAAAATACCTAATGAGATACATACTTATAATAAAATCATGTTAACTATATATATAACCATATATATGTCATCGTATAGTTTTTAAAAGTTTTAACGTTCATGAATCACCGGTCAACTTGGGTGGTCAATTGTCTATATGAAACCTATTTCAATTAATCAAGTCTTAACAAGTTTGATTGCTTAACATGTTGGAAACACTTAATCATGTAAATAAAAATTTCATTTAATATATATATAAACATGGAAAAGTTCGGGTCACTGCATTTTCAACCACATGATTTGTAATACAAAATAAAGGTCGAGCATGGCAATTGGGGATACGCTACCCAATCCTAATCGAATCCAAAAGCATGCCTTTAAAGCAACTACGTAAGTCCACTAGTCCCCGCGCTTACCTGAGCCACCGCATCCATGCAAATCTATAAAAAAGTCAACAACGAGAGGGTAAGCTAAAGCTTAGTGAGTGAGAATATACTACATACATATAGATGCATAAAATGGACACGCCACATAAATAAACAAATACCGCATACCGAAGCATCCAAGCATAAAGGCAAGCTAATCTAAGCATACCGTACGATCACTAAGCAACAAGCTAACAACATCAACAATGAGTAAGTTCACCAACGAAAATGTGAACAAATGCCAATAAGCTACACTCGAAGGGTTAGCTACATCACGACAATACAACATTATACGTATACAATATTTAACATGCTAAACAATCACAAACACAATATGGTTAACCATAACGCTATGGTGCTACCGGCTCGTGGTTCACACCATACGTATTTGAGTCATACTCTTTTATAGTGCTACCGGCTTGTGGTTCACACTTCGACGCTACCGGCTCGTGGTTCACGCCTCGTTTTATAGTGCTACCGGCTTGTGGTTCACACTCGATGCTACCGGCTCGTGGTTCACATCTATTTTTATAGTGCTACCGGCTCGTGGTTCACACTCGATGCTACCGGCTCGTGGTTCACATCTATTTTTATAGTGCTACCGGCTCGTAGTTCACACTAGATGCTACCGCCTCGTGGTTCACATCTATTTTTATAGTGCTACCGGCTCGTGGTTTACACTCGATGCTACCATAACATCCACAAACAAATACGCCATAAACATGAACGCATAATTATTCCACTCACAATATTAACCCTTCGCCATTGGGGTTATATAATCCACATCACCCGCCCATGTGATAACGTACACACAAAGTGTGCACCTCGTCAAAGGTGGTCAATCAAAACGCACAACCGTGCCAATTGGACCTATACACAAGTCCATCAATCCACCTATATGTGAAGTGAGCTCTATGACCGAGAACCACTTCACCCGACCCGCACCCATCCTACACATACATATGAACATAGGATATTAACACTCACCTTGTCATCTTGAAGAATGCCACCGAATAATCCGCAATCACCGATGGAATGTACCTATTCCATTTATCACATAACAAGTAACACAATCAGGGTGGATATACAAATCAACCCAATTTGACTACTAGTGTAATTTCGACCCAAATGCACTTCCAAGCACAAATCGCGCCCAAACTAACCAATAATCACTTACACAAGTGAGAATGGTCCTAATATGCCAATCAAACCCAATCATAGGTGTTAAACACCTATCTTGCCCAAAATGACACTTAAACCCTAATTTGACCCATAAGAAGTCAATATCACGCCATTAGCAAGTTTTGACACCAAAACATATTAAACTCGGTTTTATACTTCAACTTAATCCATTTTAAGTTTATAAACATTATTAAATCGACAATTGGGTCATAATCATCACCAAACCCTAATTTTGACTTTAGTCAAAATTAGTCAACCCAAATTCACCTAAAGTGGTTCCAACACTTCTATAATCACTAAACCTAGTGATTAAACTCAAGATTAAAGCCTAATCAAGGCCAAATCGTCAACCAACCCAAAACCCGCCAAGTGACAAGAATAACTAGTCACCATAAACACATTTCATCATCTAAGAGGGTTTCACTAAAAATCAAACTCAAACCCTAACTTGAATATCAAATCTAACAAATGTAATTCGGAGTTTGAACTTACCAATACCACCAAAACGATGTCGTTGACGAGTAGAACAACTTTAAAACCCGAGCTTTGGTGAGAATCCAACTCCTTCTCCAATTCAAGCTCTCTCACTCTAGAACTCTTCCTCTCTCTCTAGGTATGGATGAGAGTGTTTGTGTGGGTGAGAAATGAGCTCCAATGGAGTTCTAGATCAGTTTTGGTGACCCTAAACCGACCCCAATTGAAAAGACCAAAGTACCCCTCATTTAAACCTTTAAAAAAAGCTGAAAATTGCTTCTGACACAATCGGAGCACCGCGCCATAAGGTGGAGCGCCGCTCCAACCTTCAGGTCAATTTTCAGAAACTTGTTTTGGCCATAACTTTTTGACCGTAGCTCCGTTTTCGATGAATCAAATATCGTTGAAAATGTAATAAGATTTTCTTTCCAATGGTAAGGCTTTAAAACATTAACTCAAATTTATTTGGGGTTGAAAAGATACGTACGCACCTTTTCACTTCTGACAACGTCCAGTTTCCTTCGACGTTCGAGCAAACAACACGTACATGCTTCGTACACTTCATACACGTATCGTACACCATAAATACATTATGTACAATAAATATTTGGGTCTTACAACTCTCCCCCACTTAAACTCGATCACGTCCTCGTGATCTTCTCCACTTAACCAATCCGGACCTACTCAACGGTCCTCAATCATAAGTCCCAATCCAAACTTTCCTAGACAATTCTTCCCAATGAATCACCTTTAACAACTAAATTGTCACCCGCGATTTATCAAATCCACCAACCGAGCACTAAAACCTTGCTCAATTCCTCACATCGGGAAAAACTCGACCAATCTCGAACCTAGATATCAATTCCTTAGCGTACCTTTACCAAGGACCATGCTAAAAGCGACCAAGTCTCAACCTAAAGTCAACAATCCGAACGTTGAAGATCGAACCACATGAATCCTTACGGATTACACTTACCACTAAACATCCTTTGTAGTGCGCAATACAACCAATACGCCACTATCCTAACATCATAAGCAACGGCTAAAACCAAAAGCGCCCAAAATGACTATGGTAACGCTAATCCTAAGGTGTCCAAAATCGACTATTGTCACACCCGTAACAACATGTGAGCAAAACACGGCTATCGCAATCACTAATCACACAACATGGTCCTCACGATCCCACCATCGGTGTATAAAACAACCGATAGATCACTCAACACTGGATGAAGTCAGCGGACCCCGTCAACGGTCATGCTTCACCGATATAACACTACACACATGATGAAGTCAGCGGACCCCAAAGGTCATGCTTCACCAATCAACAATACCATGATGAAGTCAGCGGACCCCGAAGGTCATGCTTCACCAATCAACAATACCGTGATGAAGTCAGCAGACCCCGAAGGTCATGCTTCACCAATTAACACCCTTTTGGCCTCGAACAACGAGTAGCGTAACATCGCGCTCTGCTACACCATAGTGAATCCTAACAGATACCACTAACCATTCACACAATCGAGCAAGAACTACCTATATCGAACATAGGCACAAAACAAAAATTCTCTAAAAGAGAATCCGCCACACACACATCCCTTAACCGAGGGATTTCACCTTGCTCGCCAAACACGTCCTTTATCTCTCAACAAGATTTACCACATTACCACCCCGGTGATAATTCAAATCCAAAATCATAAGTACAATTTAACCGAAATTGTACTCTACCACAAATCGACCAAACTAGGTCCCAACACAAGTTTCGGATCTACCATAAGCATTATCCGAATTCTCACCCTAAGGTCCCCTCGTGCGGGAGTATAACTCCCCTACTTGGAACTACGTTCCATATCCACAACTCGTACAATGCTACCAAAAGTAGACTTTACCAACAATAGGGTTCACACGACCCATCACCATATCTTTGAAATGTCCCGTTCTTATTGATTAAAAACGTTCCATATTAATTGATTTCATTGCGAGGTTTTGACCTCTATATGAGACGTTTTTCAAAGACTGCATTCATTTTTAAAACAAACCATAACCTTTATTTCATAAATAAAGGTTTAAAAAGCTTTACGTAGATTATCAAATAATGATAATCTAAAATATCCTATTTACACACGACCATTACATAATGGTTTACAATACAAATATGTTACATCGAAATCAGTTTCTTGAATGCAGTTTTTACACAATATCATACAAACATGGACTCCAAATCTTGTCCTTATTTTAGTATGCAACAGCGGAAGCTCTTAGTATTCACCTGAGAATAAACATGCTTTAAACGTCAACAAAAATGTTGGTGAGTTATAGGTTTAACCTATATATATCAAATCGTAACAATAGACCACAAGATTTCATATTTCAATACACATCCCATACATAGAGATAAAAATCATTCATATGGTGAACACCTGGTAACCGACATTAACAAGATGCATATATAAAAATATCCCCATCATTCCGGGACACCCTTCGGATATGATATAAATTTCAAAGTACTAAAGCATCCGGTACTTTGGATGGGGTTTGTTAGACCCAATAGATTTATCTTTAGGATTCGCGTCAATTAGGGTGTCTGTTCCCTAATTCTTAGATTACCAGACTTAATAAAAAGGGGTATATTCGATTTTGATAATTCAACCATAGAATGTAGTTTCACGTACTTGTGTCTATTTTGTAAATCATTTATAAAACCTGCATGTATTCTCATCCCAAAAATATTAGATTTTAAAAGTGGGACTATAACTCACTTTCACAGATTTTTACTTCGTCGGGAAGTAAGACTTGGCCACTGGTTGATTCACGAACCTATAACAATATATACGTATATATCAAAGTATGTTCAAAATATATTTACAACACTTTTAATATATTTTGATATTTTAAGTTTATTAAGTCAGCTGTCCTCGTTAGTAACCTACAACTAGTTGTCCACAGTTAGATGTACAGAAATAAATCGATAAATATTATCTTGAATCAATCCACGACCCAGTGTATACGTATCTCAGTATTGATCACAACTCAAACTATATATATTTTGGAATCAACCTCAACCCTGTATAGCTAACTCCAACATTCACATATAGAGTGTCTATGGTTGTTCCGAAATATATATAGATGTGTCGACATGATAGGTCGAAACATTGTATACGTGTCTATGGTATCTCAAGATTACATAATATATAATACAAGTTGATTAAGTTATGGTTGGAATAGATTTGTTACCAATTTTCACGTAGCTAAAATGAGAAAAATTGTCCAATCTTGTTTTAACCATAACTTCTTCATTTTAAATCCGTTTTGAGTGAATCAAATTGCTATGGTTTCATATTGAACTCTATTTTATGAATCTAAATAGAAAAAGTATAGGTTTATAGTCGGAAAAATAAGTTACAAGTCGTTTTTGTAAAGGTAGTCATTTCAGTCGAAAGAACGACGTCAAGATGACCATTTTAGGAAACATACTTCCACTTTGAGTTTAACCATAATTTTTGGATATAGTTTCATGTTCATAATAAAAATCATTTTCTCAGAATAACAACTTTTAAATCAAATTTTATCATAGTTTTTAATTAACTAACCCAAAACAGCCCGCGGTGTTACTACGACGGCGTAAATCCGGTTTTACGGTGTTTTTCGTGTTTTCAGGTTTTAAATCATTAAGTTAGCATATCATATAGATATATAACATGTGTTTAGTTGATTTTAAAAGTCAAGTTAGAAGGATTAACTTTTATTTGCGAACAAGTTTAGAATTAACTAAACTATGTTCTAGTGATTACAAGTTTAAACCTTCGAATAAGATAGCTTTATATGTATGAATCGAATGATGTTATGAACATCATTACTACCTCAAGTTCCTTGGATAAACCTACTGAAAATGAAAAAAATAGATCTAGCTTCAAAGGATCCTTGGATGGCTTGAAAGTTCTTGAAGCAGAATCATGACACGAAAACAATTTCAAGTAAGATTTCCACTCGAAATAAGATTGTTATAGTTATAGAAATTGAATTAAAGCTTGAATATGATTATTACCTTGTATTAGAAAGATAACCTACTGTAAGTAACAAAGGTTTCTTGATCTTGGATGATTACTTGCAATGGATTTAGAAAACTTGGAAGTAAACTTGCAATCTTGGAAGTATTCTTGATTTTATGAAACTAGAACTTTTGGAATTTATGAAGAACACTTAGAACTTGAAGATAGAACTTGAGAGAGATTAATTAGATGAAGAAAATTGAAGAATGAAAGTGTTTGTAGGTATTTTTGGTCGTTGGTGTATGGATTAGATATAAAGGATATGTAATTTTGTTTTCATGTAAATAAGTCATGAATGATTACTCATATTTTTGTAATTTTATGAGATATTTCATGCTAGTTGCCAAATGATGGTTCCCACATGTGTTAGGTGACTCACATGGGCTGCTAAGAGCTGATCATTGGAGTTTATATACCAATAGTACATACATCTAAAAGCTGTGTATTGTACGAGTACGAATACGGGTGCATACGAGTAGAATTGTTGATGAAACTGAACGAGGATGTAATTGTAAGCATTTTTGTTAAGAAGAAGTATTTTGATAAGTGTCTTGAACTCTTTCAAAAGTGTATGAATACATATTAAAACACTACATGTATATACATTTTAACTGAGTCGTTAAGTCATCGTTTGTCGTTACATGTAAATGTTGTTTTGAAACCTTTAGGTTAACGATCTTGTTGAATGTTGTTAACCCATTGTTTATTATAACAAATGAGATGTTAAATTGTTATATTATCATGATATTATGATATATAATATATCTTATTATGATATATACACAGTTAAATGTCGTTACAACGATAATCGTTACATATATGTCTCGTTTCGAAATCATTAAGTTAGTAGTCTTATTTTTACATATGTATTTCATTGTTAATACACTTAATAATATATTTACTTATCATTTAACATAATTAACCAAGTGTATCAATATCTTAATATGATTCATATGTACCTAGTAAGACGTTGTTATAACGATAATCGTTATATATATCGTTTTCGAGTTTCTTAAATTAATAGTCTCATTTTTATGTATATAACTCATTGTTAAAATACCTAATGAGATACATACTTATAATAAAATCATGTTAACTATATATATAACCATATATATGTCATCGTATAGTTTTTACAAGTTTTAACGTTCGTGAATCACCGGTCAACTTGGGTGGTCAATTGTCTATATGAAACCTATTTCAATTAATCAAATCTTAACAAGTTTGATTGCTTAACATGTTGGAAACACTTAATCATGTAAATAAAAATTTCATTTAATATATATATAAACATGGAAAAGTTCGGGTCACTACAGTACCTACCCGTTAAATAAATTTCGTCCCGAAATTTTAAGCAGTTGGAGGTGTTGACGTATCTTCTGGAAATAAATGCGGGTATTTCTTCTTCATCTGATCTTCACGCTCCCAGGTGAACTCGGGTCCTCTACGAGCAATCCATCGAACCTTAACAATCGGTATCTTATTTTGTTTAAGTCTCTTAACCTCACGATCCATTATTTCGACGGGTTCTTCAATGAATTGAAGTTTTTTGTTGATTTGGATTTCATCTAACGAAATAGTGAGATCTTCTTTAGCAAAACATTTCTTCAAATTCGTGACGTGGAAAGTGTTATGTACAGCCGTGAGTTGTTGAGGTAACTCAAGTCGGTAAGCTACTGGTCCGACACGATCTATAATCTTGAATGGTCCGATATACCTTGCATTTAGTTTCCCCTGTTTACCAAATCGAACAACACCTTTCCAAGGTGAAACCTTAAGCATGACCATCTCTCCAATTTCAAATTCTATATCTTTTCTTTTAATGTCAGCGTAGCTCTTTTGTCGACTCTGGGCGGTTTTCAATCTTTGTTGAATTTGGATGATTCTCTCGGTAGTTTCTTGTATTATCTCCGGACCGTAATCTGTCTATCCCCCACTTCACTCCAACAAATTGGAGACCTGCACTTTCTACCATAAAGTGCTTCAAACGGCGCCATCTCAATGCTTGAATGGTAGCTGTTGTTGTAGGAAAATTCTGCTAACGGTAGATGTCGATCCCAACTGTTTCCAAAATCAATAACACAAGCTCGTAGCATGTCTTCAAGCGTTTGTATCGTTCTTTCGCTCTGCCCATCAGTTTGTGGATGATAGGCAGTACTCATGTCTAGACGAGTTCCCAATGCTTGCTGTAATGTCTGCCAGAATCTTGAAATAAATCTGCCATCCCTATCAGAGATAATAGAGATTGGTATTCCATGTCTGGAGACGACTTCCTTCAAATATAGTCGTGCTAACTTCTCCATCTTGTCATCTTCTCTTATTGGCAGGAAGTGTGCTGACTTGGTGAGACGATCAACTATTACCCAAATAGTATCATAACCACTTGCAGTCCTTGGCAATTTAGTAATGAAATCCATGGTAATGTTTTCCCATTTCCATTCCGGGATTTCAGGTTGTTGTAGTAGACCTGATGGTTTCTGATGTTCAGCTTTGACCTTAGAACATGTCAAACATTCTCCTACGTATTTAGCAACATCGCCTTTCATACCCGGCCACCAAAAATGTTTCTTGAGATCCTTGTACATCTTCCCCGTTCCAGGATGTATTGAGTATCTGGTTTTATGAGCTTCTCTAAGTACCATTTCTCTCATATCTCCAAATTTTGGTACCCAAATCCTTTCAGCCCTATACCGGGTTCCGTCTTCCCGAATATTAAGATGCTTCTCCGATCCTTTGGGTATTTCATCCTTTAAATTTTTCTCTTTTAAAACTCCTTGTTGCGCCTCCTTTATTTGAGTAGTAAGGTTATTGTGAATCATTATATTCATAGATTTTACTCGAATGGGTTCTCTGTCCTTCCTGCTCAAGGCGTCGGCTACCACATTTGCCTTCCCCGGGTGGTAACGAATCTCAAAGTCGTAATCATTCAACAATTCAATCCACCTACGCTACCTCATATTCAGTTGTTTTTGATTAAATATGTGCTGACGACTTTTGTGGTCGGTATATATAATACTTTTGACCCCATATAAGTAGTGCCTCCAAGTCTTTAATGCAAAAACAACCGCGCCTAATTCCAAATCATGCGTCGTATAATTTTGTTCATGAATCTTCAATTGTCTAGTCGCATAAGCAATCACCTTCGTTCGTTGCATTAATACACAACCGAGACCTTGCTTTGATGCGTCACAATAAATCACAAACTCATCATTCCCTTCAGGCAATGACAATATAGGTGCCGTAGTTAGCTTTTTCTTCAATAATTGAAACACCTTCTCTTGTTCATCCTTCCATTCAAATTTCTTCCCTTTATGCGTTAATACAGTCAAGGGTTTTGCTATTTTGGAGAAATCTTGGATGAATCTTCTGTAGTAACCAGCCAATCCTAAAAATTGACGTATATGCTTCGGAGTTTTTGGGGTTTCCCACTTTTTAACGGTTTCGATCTTTGCCGGGTCCACCTGGATACCTTCTTTGTTCACTCTGTGACCGAGGAATTGAACTTCTTCCAACCAAAATGCACACTTTGAAAACTTAGCGTACAGTTTTTTCTTTCCTCAATACTTCTAGCACTTTTCTCAAATGTTCTTCGTGCTCTTGATCATTCTTTGAGTAAATAAATATGTCATTGATGAAAACAATGACAAACTTGTCAAGATATGGCCCACACACTCGGTTCATAAGGTCCATGAACACGGCTAGTGCGTTAGTCAATCCAAACGGCATAACCATAAACTCGTAATGACCATAACGTGTCCTAAAAGAAGTTTTTGGAATATCATCCTCTTTTACTCGCATTTGATGATATCCAAAATGTAAATCGATCTTCGAATAAACCGACGAGCCTGGTAGTTGATCAAATAAGTCATCAATTCTCGGCAGTGGATAACGGTTTTTGATGGTAAGTTTGTTCAACTCTCTGTAGTCAATACACAACCTAAATGTACCATCCTTATTCTTAACAAACAAAACAGGAGCTCCCCATGGTGATGTGCTTGGTCGAATGAAACCACGTTCTAATAGTTCTTGCAGTTGGCTTTGCAGTTCTTTCATCTCGCTGGGTGCGAGTCTATAAGGAGCACGAGCTATTGGTGCAGCTCCTGGTACAAGATCTATTTGAAATTCAACAGATCGATGTGGAGGTAGTCCCGGTAATTCTTTCGGAAATACATCGGGAAATTCTTTTGCGACGGGAACATCATTGATGGTCTTTTCTTCAGTTTGTACTTTCTCGACGTGTGCTAGAACAGCATAGCAACCTCTTCTTATTAGTTTTTGTGCCTTCAAATTACTAATAAGATGTAGCTTCATGTTGCCCTTTTCTCCGTACACCATTAAGGGTTCTCCTTCTTCTCGTACAATGCGAATTGCATTTTTATAACATACGATCTCTGCTTTCACCTTCTTCAGCCAGTCCATGCCAACTATTACATCAAAACTCCCTAACTCTACTGGTATCAAATCAATCTTAAATATTTCGCTATCCAGTTTAATTTCTCGATTCCGGCATATATTATCTGCTGAAATTAATTTACCGTTTGCTAATTCGAGTAAAAATTTACTATCCAACGGCGTCAATGGACAACTTAATTTAGCACAAAAATCTCTACTCATATAGCTTCTATCCGTACCCGAATCAAATAAAACGTAAGCAGATTTATTGTCAATAAGAAACGTACCCGTAACAAGCTCCGGGTCTTCCTGTGCCTCTGCCGCATTAATATTGAAAACTCTTCCGCGACCTTCTCCATTTGTGTTCTCCTGGTTCGGGCAATTTCTAATAATGTGGCCCGGTTTTCCACATTTATAACAAACTACATTGGCATAACTTGCTCCGACACTACTTGCTCCGCCATTACTCGTTCCGACACCATTTGTTCCTTTCGTTCTGTTAACCCCTGGTCCGTAGACCTCACACTTCACCGCGCTATGACCATTTATTTTACACTTGTTGCAAAATTTGGTGCAGAGCCCCGAGTGATACTTTTCACACCTTTGGCATAGCTGCTTCTGATTGTTGTTGTTGTTGCGGTTGTTATTGTTGTTGGGATGATTGTTGTAGTTGCTGTTGTTGTTGTTGTTGTTGTTGTTGTTGTTGTTGTTGTTGTTGTTGTTGTTGTTGTTTGTTGTAGTTGCGATTGATGTTGCGATTGTTGGGATAATTGTTGCGATTATTATTGTAATTGTTGTTGTTGTTGTATTGGTGATTCTTATCACCGTTTTCCTCCCACTTTCTTTTGACTTGCTTCACATTGGCCTCTTCAGCCGTCTGTTCTTTAATTCTTTCTTCAATCTGGTTCACTAGTTTGTGAGCCATTCTACATGCCTGTTGTATGGAGGCGGGCTCGTGTGAACTTATATCTTCTTGGATTCTTTCCGGTAATCCTTTCACAAATGCGTCGATCTTCTCTTCCTCATCTTCGAACGCTCCCGGACACAATAGGCACAATTTTGTGAATCGTCTTTCGTACGTGGTAATATCAAATCCTTGGGTTCGTAACCCTCTAAGTTCTGTCTTGAGCTTATTGACCTCGGTTCTAGGAAGGTACTTCTCGTTCATCAAGTGCTTGAATGCTGACCACGGTAGTGCGTACGTATCGTCTTGTCCCACTTGCTCTAGATAGGTATTCCACCATGTTTGAAAGGACCCGTTCATATACATTATAAACGATTCACAATAGTTGATTACATCGCGAGGTATTTGACCTCTATATGATACATTTTACAAACATTGCATTTGTTTTTAAAAGACAAACTTTCTTTACATCGAAAATTGACAGGCATGCATACCATTTCATAATATCCACTATCCAATTATAAATTGACTTAATAATAATAATCTTTAATGAACTCAATGACTTGAATGCAACGTTCTTCGAAATATGCCATGAAAGACTCCAATTAATATCTTTAAAATGAGCAAATGCACAGCGGAAGATTTCTTTAATACCTGAGAATAAACATGCTTTAAAGTGTCAACCAAAAGGTTGGTGAGTTCATTAGTTTATCATAATCATTCATTTTCATCATTTTAATAGACCACAAGAATTTCATTTCCAGTTCTCATAAATATACGTCCCATGCATAGAGACAAAAATCATTCATATGGATTGAACACCTGGTAACCGACATTCACAATATGCATATAAGAATATCCCCATCATTCCGAGATCCTCCTTCGGACATGATATAAATTTCGAAGTACTAAAGCATCCGGTACTTTGGATGGGGCTTGTTGGGCCCAATAGATCTATCTTTAGGATTCGCGTCAATTAGGGTGTATGTTCCCTAATTCTTAGATTACCAGACTTAATAAAAAGGGGCATATTCGATTTCGATAATTCAACCATATAATGTAGTTTCAATTACTTGTGTCTATTTCGTAAAACATTTATAAAAATTGTGCATGTATTCGCAGCCCAAAAAATATAAAGGGTAAAAAGGCAAATGAAACTCACCATACTGTATTTCGTAGTGAAAATACATATGACGTCATTGAACTAGTGCAAGGTTGGCCTCGGATTCATGAACCTAAATTTATTATATATAATTATATGTTGGTCAATATTTGTCTAACAATTAGGTCAGGTCATAGTGTATCACAATCCTAATGCTCGAGACTAATATGAAAAAGTCAACAAAAGTCAATTTGACTCAAAATGATTTCTAAAATTTATACATGATTATAATATATTTTAAATATCGTCGTTTTATATTTTTAAATATTTTTAAAAGATTTATTAGAGTAAATAATATAATTCATTTATTAATAAATAAAATTTTATATTAAAATTTATATAATAAAATATACTTTTATATATATTAAGTAATAAAATTTATAGGGTTCATTTAATATCATAAAGATAATATGATAGGTATTATTAAAGTAATTTATTACACGTAGTAAAATATGTTTGTATTACATATTTATTTGATAAAGTAATATCTATAATGTTAGTAAGTAAAAGTTGTATTATTTTGTAATAATAATTATTATTATAAAAATATTAATATTTATAATTACTAAGATGATATTATGATAAAACGATAATTCTAATTATGATAACTTTAATATTTACGATAATTTTTAATATTATCTTTAAAATAATAATTCTATTTAAAATGATAATAAAAATGATATTTTATACTAACAATGACATTTCTATTAAAATGATAATTTTTGTTAAAATGATAGTTTTGATACTAACGATACTTTTAATAATAATAGTAATGATAAAAATAATAAGAACGATAATTTTATCTAAATCAATATCTTATAATATTTAAATTTCATCATGATACTCTTACTCATTATTTCTTAATCGTTTCGTTTAATAGCTTTTAATCGTCTTTTATATCGTGTTCATAATAATGATAATAATAGTAATCAAAATAATTAGGTGTTACTAATATTAGTTTTAATTACAATAATACTAATAATGATAATTACTATGACATTATTAACGATAATGATAATATAATAATAATAATAACAATAACCATTTTTAAATAATGATATATATATTAATAATGATAATAATAATAATGATAATAATAATAATAATAATTAGATAATAATAATAATAATAATTAGATAATAATAATAATAATAATAATAATAATACTAATTATAACTTTAATGATAATAACGATAGTAATAATAATAAAAATAACAATTTTAATGATAAATCCTTTTATTGATAAAGATAATAATAATAATAATAATAATAATAATAATAATAATAATAATAATAAAAATAATAATAATAATAATAATAATAATAATAATAAGATAAAACTAGAACGACGATAATAATAATCATTTTTAATAATAATACAAAAATTCGATGGACTATAACTTCAAATCCGTTCATCGAAATCATTTGATATCTAAATGAAAAGTTCTTAATTTTTTGCTAGCTTTCCAACGACATGCATATCTTATACCTTATCTCAGTCGCATATATAACTAATTCAGGATTCAACATAACCTAACTAAAGGCAATATCAAAAGTACAAACATGCATAATTCTATATACTCGAGCACTAGTCAGGGATACACTATTAGTATGTAAAAGTTAAATTATGAGTACTCACGTATCAATATTGAGATTCAATATTGCAGGAAAGGTACGTAGACGCAACTGAGATGATAAACACTATATTGACCTCACGAGCATACCCATGAACCATACCCAATCACCTCCATAGCTATAACCCATAATTTCCTTAATCCAATCTCACTCGAAAAACAATTTCGAAATCACTTGGACAGCACTCCGACGTAATATTTTATGTATACTAATAATATCTTGAAATAATACAGAGTAAATATATATATGTAAATCGATTGAGAGAGTTTAGAGAAAAATATTTTCAAGTTTCTATGAAATAATGAAACCTATTGAATTCTATTTATAATAGATTTTTGAATTATTAAAGTGAATTATTAAAGTATGAATTATTAAAGTGAATTATTAAAGTATGAATTATTAAAGTGAATTATTAAAGTATGAATTATTAAAGTGAATTATTAAAGTATGAATTATTAAAGTGAATTATTAAAGTATGAATTATTAAAGTGAATTATTAAAGTTAAAGTAAAGTAAAAATAAAGTAAAGGTAAAGTTTAAGTACAGTAAAAGTATAAAACTATGTACGTATAATACGCGTATAAATATATATAATATTAATTTAAATCGTTATATATATTTAATAAAATAAAATATAAATATCGTTATCTTTATCATACAGGTTAAGTAATGAGTTGTCAAAAGTGGTTCTAGATATTTATAAAAGTTATATACGTTTTAATAATAAAGTTCTTTTTAAATTGAAAACGTTTTTATACGTTTGAAACTAAATCAAATAAATATAATAATTTTGTTTTCCAAAACCAAATATATTTTTAAGAATCATTTTGTTTAAAGGTTAAAATAATGGAAATCGTTATATCATAAAACATTTTAGAAAAGTAGAATCATATATATTCACAATAGGTTTCAAGTTTTTAAATTACAGTCTGTTAGTGAAGCATGGGAGAAAGTTCAAAGGTTAAATAAACGTATGAAATCATCTTAATGAAAAATGTCGAGCTACTTAACTTGTCGATATCCAACATCTAAGTTAGTTACACTTCACGTTCTTACTTATAAATCACTTTACCATTTTCCGAATGTTGTCAAAAAGAATAGATTTCTTAAATTACAGTGGACCTCATAACATAGACCCGTAATCATATCACAATGTATCTGATAAATCAATCATTTGATATTATCTTCTAATTTCGTCGATAAACATATTGAAATAAATACGTTCATGTAAAGTATTATACGTTTAATACTTTATTAATATTCTCAATTTATAATATATATATACATATATATACATATTTATTTATATATAACGGTTCTTGAATCGTCAGAATTTGGTCGAGGTTATAATGAATGTATGAACACAATTTAAAATTCTTGAGATTTAACTTAACAAACTTTGCTTATCGTGTCGGAATAATATAAAGATAAATTTTAAATTTAGTTGGAAATTTCCGGGTTGTCACAATGTTAACGCAGAACCTGTGAAGGTATGCATAGCGTACTTCACTTTGTCCTCTTCAGTACACTTACTTATGGCAAATACCGATTCGAACTTCTCGGTCTACCGTTTCAATCCGATCGGTCCTTCGGTTCCATCAAATTCCAAAGGTTTGCACGCAGTGAATTCTTTGTAGGTGCATCCTACACGATTTCCTGTACTGCTAGATCCAAGGTTATTGTTGGTATGTAGCGCAGCCTGTACTGCGGTTATGTTTGAAGCAAGAAAAGTACGGAATTCCTCTTCATTCATATTCACGGTGTGTCGAGTAGTCGGTGCCATTTCCTTCAAAATAGTCAAATGAAACAAGTTAATCATACAGAATATTAAGAGTAGTTAATAGTATTTCATAGCATAATATGAACTCATTTATAAAAGCTTTTTCTTCATATTAGCATTTTATAAGTTTAAATTCGGGTAGTACCTACCCGTTAAGTTCATACTTAGTAGCTAATATACAATTCAACTACTACAATTCTATATGAAAAACTGATTATAATAATATTTCGCGTTCAAACTTTTACACAATATTTTACAAACTTACAATACCGCTTATTTTACATATAGCATGAAATATAGCACACAATAAATTTGATACAAGATGGTTGTGAAGATAATTCTAGATAGTACACAAGTCGTTTAGCAAAGGCAATAAAGACACGTAATTCATACGTCCAGAAACAAGTCATGCATTCTGGTTTTACTAGGACTACTTCCCATCCTTGGTCTTGTGGAACATAACCGTTATGGCCGCTGATAAGATAGCGTGTTGTAACGTCGTCAAAGGGACGAGGGTTACGTAATGACCAACAGTCTCGTAATAACCTAAAAACCTCATTTCTTACCCCAATTACTGACTCCGTCACTTGTGGAAACGTTTTGTTTAATAGTTGTAGCCCGATGTTCTTTTTCTCACTTTGGTGAGAAGCGAACATTACTAACCCGTAAGCATAGCATGCTTCTTTATGTTGCATGTTAGCCGCTTTTTCTAAATCATGAAGTCCTATATTCGGATACATTGAGTCAAAATAATTTCTTAACCCGTTGCGTAAAATAGCATTTGGGTTCCCCGCAATATATGCGTCAAAGTAAACACATCGTAACTTATGGGTTTCCCAATGTGATATCCCCTATCTTTCAAACGAAAGTCTCTTATAAACCAAGACATTCTTGGAACGTTCTTCGAATGTCTTACAAACTGATTTCATCGTAAATAGTTGTGCTAAAGAATTCTGACCGACTCTAGACAAGATTTCATCAATCATGTCTCCGGGTAGGTCTCTTAAAATATTGGGTTGTCTATCTATTTTGTGTTTTTATACTGTAAAATAGACAAGAGTTAGATTCATAAAAAAAAATACTTATTAATACAAGCAATTTTTACATATATCATAAAGCATAAGCACACTATATTACATATATTACACCACACGAATACAACTATCTTATTCCGACTCGCTCATTTCTTCTTCTTCGGTTTTGGTTCGTTTTGCCAAGTTTCTAGGGATATATGATGTTCCCCTAATACGAGCTGTCGTTTTCCACAACGGTTTAGAAAAACCTGGTGGTTTAGAGGTTCCCGGGTCATTGTTACAACTTAAGGGCTTCGGGGGTTGACGATACATATAAAGTTCATCGGGGTTGGAATTAGATTTCTCTATTTTTATGCCCTTTCCCTTATTATTTTCTTTTGCCTTTTTAAATTCAGTTGGGGTAATTTCTATAACATCATCGGAATTCTCGTCGGAATCCGATTCATCGGAGAATTGGTAATCATCCCAATATTTTGCTTCCTTGGCGGAAACACCATTGACCATAATTAACCTTGGTCGGTTGGTTGAGGATTTTCTTTTACTTAACCGTTTTATTATTTCCCCCACCGGTTCTATTTCCTCCTCCGGTTCCTCCTCTTCCGGTTCTGATTCTTCTTCCGGTTCTTCTTCGGGAACTTGTGAATCAGTCCAATATATATTCGACTCTTCGTTATTATTAGGTGAGTCAATGGGATTTGTGCTAGAGGTAGACATCTATCACACAATATCAAACATGTTAAGAGATTAATATATCACATAATATATACATGTTAATAATATATAGTTTCCAACAAAAATGTTAAGCAATCATTTTTAAAGAAAACACGGTCGAAGTCCAGACTCACTAATGCATCCTAACAAACTCGATAAGACACACTAATGCAAATTTCTGGTTCTCTAAGACCAACGCTCGGATACCAACTGAAATGTCCCGTTCTTATTGATTAAAAACGTTCCATATTAATTGATTTCGTTGCGAGGTTTTGACCTCTATATGAGACGTTTTTCAAAGACTGCATTCATTTTTAAAACAAACCATAACCTTTATTTCATAAATGAAGGTTTAAAAAGCTTTACGTAGATTATCAAATAATGATAATCTAAAATATCCTATTTACCAAGGTTGCAAAATACGTGAGACGGGGTCGAGACGGTCGGGTTCTAAAAAGGTCGAGACGTTCGAGACGGGGTCGAGACGGGGGTCGAGACGGACGTTGAACAAAATTGACTTTTAAATATATAAGTATATAAATGTATATATGTGTACATATTTTAAAGTCAAAAACTTTAATTGACTAATTTGTACTCATAATTGCTATCACCGTTAATATAATACAAAAAATTCAAACTAAAATACGACAAATTTGACCGATTTTATCAACTTTCTGGCTTTTCCAAATTTTGAGAGACTTTGACCTGATTTTTTCAACTTTGACCCGAATTTTGACCGTTGATTGTCATATTAGACGGTTTTCTTCAAGACGGGACGGGCTAGTCACCAAAACGTCGCAACGGGCGTCGAGACGGCTCGAGACGGGGTGTTTTGCAACAGAGCTATTTACACACGACCATTACATAATGGTTTACAATACAAATATGTTACATCGAAATCAGTTTCTTGAATGCAGTTTTTACACAATATCATACAAACATGGACTCCAAATCTTGTCCTTATTTTAGTATGCAACAGCGGAAGCTCTTAGTATTCACCTGAGAATAAACATGCTTTAAACGTCAACAAAAATGTTGGTGAGTTATAGGTTTAATCTATATATATCAAATCGTAACAATAGACCACAAGATTTCATATTTCAATACACATCCCATACATAGAGATAAAAATCATTCATATGGTGAACACCTGGTAACCGACATTAACAAGATGCATATATAAGAATATCCCCATCATTCCGGGACACCCTTCGGATATGATATAAATTTCGAAGTACTAAAGCATCCGGTACTTTGGATGGGGTTTGTTAGACCCAATAGATCTATCTTTAGGATTCGCGTCAATTAGGGTGTCTGTTCCCTAATTCTTAGATTACCAGACTTAATAAAAAGGGGCATATTCAATTTCGATAATTCAACCATAGAATGTAGTTTCACGTACTTGTGTCTATTTTGTAAATCATTTATAAAACCTGCATGTATTCTCATCCCAAAAATATTAGATTTTAAAAGTGGGACTATAACTCACTTTCACAGATTTTTACTTCGTCGGGAAGTAAGACTTGGCCACTAGTCGATTCATGAACCTATAACAATATATACGTATATATCAAAGTATGTTCAAAATATATTTACAACACTTTTAATATATTTACAATATATACGTATATATCTCAGTATTGATCACAACTCAAACTATATATATTTTGGAATCAACCTCAACCCTGTATAGCTAACTCCAACATTCACATATAGAGTGTCTATGGTTGTTCCGAAATATATATAGATGTGTCGACATGATAGGTCGAAACATTGTATACGTGTCTATGGTATCTCAAGATTACATAATATACAATACAAGTTGATTAAGTTATGGTTGGAATAGATTTGTTACCAATTTTCACGTAGCTAAAATGAGAAAACTTATCCAATCTTGTTTTACCCATAACTTCTTCATTTTAAATCTGTTTTGAGTGAATCAAATTGCTATGGTTTCATATTGAACTCTATTTTATGAATCTAAATAGAAAAAGTATAGGTTTATAGTCAGAAAAATAAGTTACAAGTCGTTTTTGTAAAGGTAGTCATTTCAGTCGAAAGAACGACGTCTAGATGACCATTTTAGAAAACATACTTCCACTTTGAGTTTAACCATAATTTTTGGATATAGTTTCATGTTCATAATAAAAAACATTTTCTCAGAATAACAACTTTTAAATCAAAGTTTATCATAGTTTTTAATTAACTAACCCAAAACAGCCCGCGGTGTTACTACGACGGCGTAAATCCGGTTTTACGGTGTTTTTCGTGTTTCCAGGTTTTAAATCATTAAGTTAGCATATCATATAGATATAGAACATGTGTTTAGTTGATTTTAAAAGTCAAGTTAGAAGGATTAACTTTTATTTGCGAACAAGTTTAGAATTAACTAAACTATGTTCTAGTGATTACAAGTTTAAACCTTCGAATAAGATAGCTTTATATGTATGAATCGAATGATGTTATGAACATCATTACTACCTCAAGTTCCTTGGATAAACCTACTGGAAATGAGAAAAATAAATCTAGCTTCAAAGGATTCTTGGATGGCTTGAAAGTTCTTGAAGCAGAATCATGACACGAAAACAATTTCAAGTAAGATTTCCACTCGAAATAAGATTGTTATAGTTATAGAAATTGAATTAAAGTTTGAATATGATTATTACCTTGTATTAGAAAGATAACCTACTGTAAGTAACAAAGGTTTCTTGATCTTGGATGATTACTTGGAATGGATTTAGAAAACTTGGAAGTAAACTTGCAATCTTGGAAGTATTCTTGATTTTATGAAACTAGAACTTTTGGAATTTATGAAGAACACTTAGAACTTGAAGATAGAACTTGAGAGAGATTAATTAGATGAAGAAAATTGAAGAATAAAAGTGTTTGTAGGTTTTTTTGGTCGTTGGTGTATGGATTAGATATAAAGGATATGTAATTTTGTTTTCATGTAAATAAGTCATGAATGATTACTCATATTTTTGTAATTTTATGAGATATTTCATGCTAGTTGCCAAATGATGGTTCCCACATGTGTTAGGTGACTCACATGGGCTGCTAAGAGCTGATCATTGGAGTGTATATACCAATAGTACATACATCTAAAAGCTGTGTATTGTACGAGTACGAATACGGGTGCATACGAGTAGAATTGTTGATGAAACTGAACGAGGATGTAATTGTAAGCATTTTTGTTAAGTAGAAGTATTTTGATAAGTGTCTTGAACTCTTTCAAAAGTGTATGAATACATATTAAAACACTACATGTATATACATTTTAACTGAGTCGTTAAGTCATCGTTTGTCGTTACATGTAAATGTTGTTTTGAAACCTTTAGGTTAACGATCTTGTTGAATGTTGTTAACCCATTGTTTATTATAAAAAATGAGATGTTAAATTTTTATATTATCATGATATTATGATATATAATATATCTTAGTATGATATATATATAGTTAAATGTCGTTACAACGATAATCGTTACATATATGTCTCGTTTCGAAATCATTAAGTTAGTAGTCTTATTTTTACATATGTATTTCATTGTTAATACACTTAATAATATATTTAATTATCATTTAACATAATTAACCAAGTGTATCAATATCTTAATATGATTCATATGTACCTAGTAAGACGTTGTTATAACGATAATCGTTATATATATCGTTTTCGAGTTTCTTAAATTAATAGTCTCATTTTTATGTATATAACTCATTGTTAAAATACCTAATGAGATACATACTTATAATAAAATCATGTTAACTATATATATAACCATATATATGTTATCGTATAATTTTTATAAGTTTTAACGTTCGTGAATCTTCGGTCAACTTGGGTGGTCAATTGTCTATATGAAACTTATTTCAATTAATCAAATCTTAACAAGTTTGATTGCTTAATATGTTGGAAACACTTAATCATGTAAATAATAATTTCATTTAATATATATATATAAACATGGAAAAGTTCAGGTCACTACAATCTTGCTCTAATCTTGAGCACCCGAACGATTTCAATCAATCCTTAAACACTTCGAACGAAAAATGTAACACAATTACACAAACCATACCCCCGCAATCATCCAATTGCTTTAGTTTGTCAAATTCCACCTAGTCACTCATGTACCTAAGGGTTTCTCCTCGGTACCCTAAGTACAATGTAACCGCAACACAATCGGAGTCGAACACCACGCTAGTAGGTATAAAAGAGGCACCTAATGTCGCGTCACGTAGACTCCATTACCAACATACATCGAGATCAACACTCAATTTCTCGGGTTTCATCTCACCCGTCGAACCTCATGGTTCATCAACTTCAACACAAAATCGAACACGCGCTTAACAACCGTACACCAAAACCCATTCCCATGGCTTGGTAGAAACATTTCCCAAATACTAAGGAATGCTTGGTTGCATCAAGTCTTACGCCCTTCGCTCAACAATCAAACGCCACCATAGGGTACTTCCATTAGGAACGTCACCCTTAACACTAACATGCACAACACAATGCATTTAACAACCAAACTCAAAGACACTTAATAAATAATCAAAGGACATATTTATTAAAACGAAACGTACCTTAACGTCTCCTTGTCCTTCCTCTTGGCAAAAGAAGCACACCATGCCATCACCCTTTGGCACCGAACATTCCCAAGACTTATGACCCCTCACGCCACAATTATAACACTTAGGCACACTCGAGTCTGATATACCCATCCGTGTACCACCCGTGCTCGCACTCGAACCCTTAGTCCTCTTACTTGGATGACCATAAGAAACAACCCTTCTCTCACTTGAAGGTTCACCAACCTTCGATCGCGAATACGACTCAAAACCTCTAGTCGAGGCGAATAACTCCGCAAACAATTTCGCCTGAACTCTGATAATCTTACATCAACAAATGATCATTCCCCAAATACTCCGGGCAAAAACGAGCCTTCACCATAAAGGTCGTCTTGAGAGTATTCAAGTCCATAGAACCTTGTTGCAAATTTCGCAACTCATTACGCATTTCTGACGAATCGGCTGAAGTTCGGAACTCCTCGAAGAATTCCTTCTTAAACTCGTCCCACGATAACACCATAAACGTTTCACCACCGACAAGGTCAATCTTACCATCTAACCAATCCTTCGCCCTACCCCGCAACAAACTAGTAGCGAGTCTCGTCTTCTTCTCGGGAGGGCATTCAATAGTGCGAAAACACCCTTCAACAGCCGAGATCCAAGTTGTGCTCACTAAAGGATCCGGTTTCCCGTCATACATCGGGGGTTTAGTCCTCATGAAGCTCTTAAGACAATGCTCTATTTCACCACTACTCCGAGATTCGTAATACTTCCTATCCATTTCTTCCCGAAATGCACTCATTTGCTCTGCAACGGCGGCCACTCTAGCGTTAAACTTCGCGTCGTTCATCTCGATCCCATTTCCCATCGCCATTCTAAGGAATACAAAGCGATTAGATCACGAACGTATAAAATCACACGCACAACACCGCCCTATCTTGCTAAACATTCGTCGTACATAACTTGTTAGACACGATTTGCACCCGTAATAAGGTTTGTAAGTCCTTATTACGCATACACGCCGTATCGACTCGTTAGTACAACGATCGCCTCGCTTGATGATATATGTAAACGCAAATATAAACAAAACACAACGCAATCACATATTAATAATATCCACATATTAATATAAACATTAGTCCTCCTACAAACACGGCACTAACTATAACCCATTCCGACCCATAATCCTACAAGTCCCGCAACAAATTAAGCACACACA
This sequence comes from Rutidosis leptorrhynchoides, assembly GCF_046630445.1. Classification (NCBI taxonomy): domain Eukaryota; kingdom Viridiplantae; phylum Streptophyta; class Magnoliopsida; order Asterales; family Asteraceae; genus Rutidosis; species Rutidosis leptorrhynchoides. The sequence continues at coordinate 219,087,159 of NC_092342.1, forward strand.
AAAGTCTAAGTCTAGGCACCTATCTCAAGTCACCTAAATCCCTTAAACCATGATCTGATACCACTTGTAACAACCCAAACCAAACCACGTTCGAACCCGCTTAAAGTATCACGCAAAAAAAATTGATTGTTCAGCTACTGGCGCGGCGCGCCAGAACCTCACGCGGCGCGCCAAACTGGTCTGTCCAAAAAGTCTTTAAACGTGAAAAAGATTGACCACTTCCCGACGTATTTAGACAAAACGCTTTTCACAACATATTCATATATGAAAAACTAACACGTTCCATTCATAAAATAAGTTTTACGAGACCTGGCCCACATCAGCCGTTTTACGACTTTCGTACGAAAATACAAGTTTTCAACCACATGATTTGTAATACAAAATAAAGGCCGAGCATGGCGATTGGGGATACGCTACCCAATCCTAATCGAATCCAAAAGCATGCCTTTAAAGCAACTACGCAAGTCCACTAGTCCCCGCGCTTACCCGAGCCACCGCATCCATGCAAATCTATAAAAAAGTCAACAACGAGAGGGTAAGCTAAAGCTTAGTGTGATGACCCGGAAATTTCCGATCAAATTTAAACTTAATCTTTATATAATTCCGACACGATAAGCAAAGTCTGTAAAGTTGAGTCTCAAAATTTCTGAACTGTTTACATGAACATTTGACATCTCCCGATGATTCACGAACAATTAATTGTAAATAGATATGTGTTTATGTATATATATAAATAATAACTCGAAATATAATTTGAAGTATTATATGTCATTGTTATTAAAAATTAATAAAATAAAAATAGGATATTATAGTAATTGTTATTTAAAATATATCTCCATATATAAATAAAGTATATTAAAAATAAATATTAAATGATTGTAATACTCGTTTGATGTTTCGATTGATATTAAGCAAATTAAATTCAAACTTATGTAATTCTAAAATAAACGGTGATCCGAAAATGAGCTATATAAATTTTAGGTTTATTAAAAATATATTTAGAAGCTAATTAATAAATTTCAACACTTTTTATATTTCACCCATAAATGAGAGGGACAGTTGATGTAATTTTTATTTAATAATTTATGATCGAATTTTATACCATAATGACCAAAATAAATAAATATAGTTAATTTAAAAATATGAGATTTTCTCTGTACTTTTGTCCACCACTGATGATCAATGGAGCACAAATTCTAGTCCGTGAATGAAATAGTAGATGACGGCTAACTTAATCACACGTTTATATTTTTAATTATATTATAATTATTATTATTATATTATTATTATTAAAGTTTTGAATTCTGTTTTCAACCGATTGAACCCCTAATCGAATGAATATATTATTAATATTATTATATTCTTATTATTATTATAGTATAATATTATACTTTATTTTATGTGATAATAAGACACCACTTGATTCAATCATCCTTGAATTTTATGGAAATTACTAACTAATCACTGTGTTTGATTTGTACTCAAATTTTAAAACATTACAGAGGATATTATATATATATATATATATATATATATATATATATATATATATATATATATATATATATATATATATATATATATATATATATATATATATATATATATATATATATATATATATATATATATATAGTTAAGAGGCATAGATCAACATTCACTTATGCAAATAATTAGTTATCAATGCTTCTACTTTATACTGTTCTATTTTCGTTGATTTCACTTCCACTATCACAGGGTACAACTTCCAACAATTATACAAATTACCACCATCAAATTCATGATATTTTTTTTATTTGACAACTATCATCACCATCACTCTAACCAGTTTTATTTTCTTTTTGTTGTTTTTTTTCCTTCTGGCACAAACTACTGCTATTGCAGATTATTACCTACACACGTCACCACCAAAACACGATAACCTTCTGTTTATTGACCTTTGTATGATCGACACCCAACACCACAACCTCTTTATTTATAACCTTGTTCAAAACTGCCCAAACACCACCTTAAAACTATCCTCGCTGTTATACTTACTGCAACTATATTGATTTTCTGTTTAAACCCGTAGAAACCCAGCTGCAGCTATTGTTTTTACTTTTGTATTGGAACATCCAAACCAAACCACTTAATTCCTAATTGCTATTACTCGTCTTCTACTCCGTTGTTTTCTTTGTTTCAATCGTGATTTTATGTTGATGAAGAGGATGAATCAAGATGAGTATCCTACTTCGTGTTTTGCTTCTGTTTAACGCAACAACAACGAAACCCACTTCATCTTCCTAATCGAAAAGCCTGCTATGCTACCACCTTATCCCTGTTTCTACTACACACAGCTCGCTGTTTCTGTCTTACTTCGTGAAACCACAAACAAACAAGACCCATCGAAGTTGATTACTAATATTTTTCTTTTCCTTCTGTTGGAAAGTAAAAGTGAAAAGAGAAAAAGAATGATGATGGGACGAGTATGATAATGATGGGAGGATTCGTACATACCTGCTACCATTTGCCTTTTCTTTTAAGTTATATTATAAACCGAAAACCCTTTATTTCTTTTTGTTTCACGGCTGCTCACTCATTTCTTTTTCCTGATTTCTTTACAAACCGAAAACAACCTAAGTTATGCTAATGGGCTGCTAGGTTGGACTGTATTGATTCAATCGACTTGGGCTTATCATGTATTGGGCCGTGTTCCAAAGTTTGGGCTTTCTTTGAAACAGTAACAATCATACACAATTGTTCAAAATTAAGATAATAATATTAGATATTTATAATGCGCGAAAGAAAATGATGATGATGATGGTGACGGGTATGTTGATGGATTGATAAAGATGATCGATGATGTTGATAAAGATAATGGTATACGGGAATAATGAATAACGATATATGATGTCGTGATGATGGAAGAAGTATATGATAATCGTGATGATAATTTCATGGAGATGATGTTAGTGATAACCGTACTGTAATACTGATGATAGTGAGATGATGATGTTGATCATATGATGATACGTATAATGGTAATGATGTTGTTAGATGATGATGATGATGATCATGAAATGGGTTATATGGATTAAAGTTAGGAATAATAACAGAAACACACGAGTAGAGCAGTGGATTAGGCATTTAGTCGTCGAACGCGAGGTCTCGAGTTCGAGCCCGAGCAGTGGTTTTTCTTTTTAAATTCTTTGTTCTTCAAAGGTTGTATTCTATTATTATTATTATTATTATTATTATTATTATTATTATTATTATTATTATTATTATTATTATTATTATTATTATTATTATTATTATTATTATTATTATTAATTATCATTTATTATTATGATTATAGATACAATTATTATTATTATTATTATTATTGTTAGAATTAATCAGTATTATTACTATCATCATACAGTTAATTATTATTATCCTTACAATCATTTTTATAATTATTATTATCATTATTATTATTATGACTACTATTATTAACATTAATATATTTATTAACAAGTATTATTATTAGGTATTATTATTATTATATATTTTTTTTACACTTAGTGTTTTTATTGAAAAATAATACAATCTTTTTATTTTATTATTATTACTATCATTATTAAAAATTTTATATATGTTATTATTATTATCATTTTTATTATCAATACTAACATTATTATTAGTATTGTCATTATTATTATTATTATTATTATTATTATTATTATTATTATTATTATTATTATAAGTATCATTTTACTTTCATTAACACTATAACTATTATTATTAATTGAATTATCATTATCATTAATATTTTTATTATTATTAGTAACATTATTATTATTATGATAACTATAATTACTATCATTATTAAAGTATTATTACTATTATTATTACTATAAAAGTACAACCTTTTATTTATTATTAATAGTATTTTACCAAATAAATATTAGTTACATAAAAATATACTTAATACATATAACATAGCTATATTAATATTTTTATAATAAATAATAAATATTTATCTAAAGTATATATAAAATAAATGAACTTAATTAATTACTAAAACCTATAATTATTAAATATAACAATTATATCACTAATAATAATTTATAATTTGTTTGATTACGATTATATGTGTTAATATATATAATTGAATATAGGTTCGTGAATCCGAGGTCAACCCTGCATTATTCAGTTCTGTCATATGTATTTTTACTACAAAATACAGTATGGTGAGTTTCATTTGCTCCCTTTTACACTTTATATTTTTGGGACTGAGAATACATGCGCTGTTTTTACAACTGCTTTATTAAATGCTTTTGAAATATATTTTGAACTGCGAATACATGAAATACTTTTATAAATGTTTGACGAGATAGACACAAGCAAAATATTCCTCGAATGAATTATTATGCAGACAGAAGTTCTGCGGATTATTTTTGAATTATGTAGACATGATAATTGCCACCGTTGAATTATGTGGACAGGATAGTTGCCACCATTGAATTATGTGGACATGATAATTGCCACCATTGAATTATGTGGACATGATAATTGCCACCAATTCATATGAATGTTATGTATCGGGAGAATGATTTTATACACAGGTTATGTGTATGTTATTTTTGTGCACAAGATATGTGTACGCTTACTAAGATTTATGAAAGATGATTTCGTACACGAGAAAGGTGTACTGTATTTAAAAAGATATCGCATGTACATTACAGGTGGGTATAGGATTCGGGCCCATTTGTACCATGCAGTATTTAAATTTTGTGGTCTATCAAAATGATGAATTTTATTGTTCTATGATAAACTTATGAACTCACCAACCTTTTGGTTGACACTTTAAAGCATGTTTATTCTCAGGTATGAAAGAAATCTTCCGCTGTGTATTTGCTCATTTTAAAGACATTATTTGGAGTCGATCATCGCAATGGGACCAAATGTTGGTGACTTCGTCCAGATGGATTAGGACGGGGTTTGACACTTAGTGAGTGAGAATATACTACATACATATATATGCATAAAATGGACACGCCACATAAATAAACAAATACCGCATACCGAAGCATCTAAGTATAAAGGCAAGCTATCTAAGCATACCGTACGATAACTAAGCAACAAGCTAACAACATCAACAATGAGTAAGTTCACCAACGACAATGTAAACAAATGCCAATAAGCTACACCCGGAGGGTTAGCTACATCACGACAATACAGCATTATACGTATACAATATTTAACATGCTAAACAATCACAAACACAATATGGTTAACCATAATGCTATGTTGCTACCGGCTCGTGGTTCACACCATACGTATTTGAGTCATACTCTTTTATAGTGCTACCGGCTCATGGTTCACACTTTGACGCTACCGGCTCGTGGTTCACGCCTCGTTTTATAGTGCTACCGGCTCGTGGTTCACACTCGATGCTACCGGCTCGTGGTTCACAACTATTTTTATAGTGCTACCGGCTCGTGGTTCACACTCGATGCTACCGGCTCGTGGTTCACATCTATTTTTATAGTGCTACCGGCTCGTGGTTCACACACGATGCTACTGGCTCGTGGTTCACATCTATTTTTATAGTGCTACCAGCTCGTGGTTCACACTCGATGCTACCATAACATCCACAAACAAATACGCCATAAACATGAACGCTTAATTATTCCACTCACAATATTAACCCTTAGCCATTGGGGTTAAATAATCCACATCACCCGCCCATGTGATAACGTACACACAAAGTGTGCACCTCGTCAAAGGTGGTCAACCAAAATGCACAACCGTGCCAATTGGACCTATACACAAGTCCATCAATCCACCTATATGTGAAGTGAGCTCTATGACCGAGAACCACTTCACCCGACCCGCACTCATACTACACATACATATGCACATAGGATATTAACACTCACCTTGTCGTCTTGAAGAATGCCACCGAATAATCCGCAATCGCCGATGGAATGTACCTATTCCATTTATCACACAAAAAGTAACACAATTAAGGTGGATATACAAATCAACCCAATTTGACTACTAGTGCAATTTCGACCCAAATGCACTTCCAAGCACAAATCGCGCCCAAACTAACCAATAATCACTTACACAAGTGAGAATGGTCCTAATATGCCAATCAAACCCAATCATAGGTGTTAAACACCTATCTTGCCTAAAATGACACTTAAACCCTTATTTGACCCATAAGAAGTCAATATCACGCCATTAGCAAGTTTTGACACCAAAACATATTTAACTCGGTTTTATACTTCAACTTAATCCATTTTAAGTTTATAAACCTTATTAAATCGACAATTGGGTCATAATCATCACCAAACCCTAATTTTGACTTTAGTCAAAATTAGTCAACCTAAATTCACCTAAAGTGGTTCCAACACTTCCATAATCACTAAACCTAGTGATTAAACTCCAGATTAAAGCCTAATCAATGCCAAATCGTCAACCAACCCAAAACCCGCCAAGTGACAAGAATAACTAGTCACCATAAACCCATTTCATCATCTAAGAGGGTTTCACTAAAAATCAAACTCAAACCCTAAGTTGAATATCAAATCTAACAAATGTAATTCGGAGTTTAAACTTACCAATACCACCAAAACGATGCCGTTGACGAGTAGAACAACTTTAAAACCCGAGCTTTGGTGAGAATCCAACTCCTTCTTCTCCAATTCAAGCTCTCTCACTCTAGAACTCTTCCTCTCTCTCTAGGTATGGATGAGAGTGTTTGTGTGGGTGAGAAATGAGCTCCAATGGAGTTCTAGATCAGTTTTGGTGACCCTAAACCGACCCCAATTGAAAAGACTAAAGTACCCCTCATTTAAACCTTTAAAAAAAGCTGAAAATTGCTTCTGACGCGATCGGAGCTCCGCGCCATAAGGTGGAGCGCCACTCCAACCTTCAGGTCAGTTTTCAAAAACTTGTTTTGGCCATAACTTTTTGACCGTAGCTCCGTTTTCGATGAATCAAATATCTTTGGAAATGTAATAAGATTTTCTTTCCAATGGTAAGGCTTTGAAATAGCAACTCAAATTTATTTGGGGTTTAAAAGATACGTACACACCTTGTCACTTCAGACAACGTCAAGTTTCCTTCGACGTTCGAGCAAACAACATGTACATGCTTCGTACATTTCATACACGTATCGTACACCATAAATACATTATGTACAATAAATATTTGGGTCTTACATGTTCATAATAATGTTAATAATAATAATAATAATGATCATAATTATAATAGTAACAATATATATGTTAATATTAGTAATAATAACAATAATACTAAGTAATGATAATAATATTTGTAATAATAACAATTTTAACAATAAAATTAACACTAGCAATACAATAATAATAATAATAATAATTATTATTATTATTATTATTATTATTATAATAATAATAATTATAATAATAATAATAATAATAATAATAATAATAATAATAATAATAATAATAATAATAATAATAATAATAATAATAATAATAATAATAATAATAATAATAAGAAGTTACTACCTCAAGAATTAGGCCTTTAAAAAAATACAACGCTCTTGCCCGGACTCGAACCTGAGACCTCTCACTACCTCGACATACCCATAAACCATTACGCTACTGCAACTTTTCTGATTATTAAAAAAACCCGAATATATTTAACCAGTGTTTCTGTTATCTTCTTCATCATATCATCGACTGACTCGACCCAATATCAAACCAAGTATAACCATAATTAATCCTTTTGGTTTTTATTTAAAACATAAATGAAACCGAAATATTTAGATTGAGTTTTAAATTTATTAACAACGAAAACAGAAGAAAAAAAAATTACACAGCCTCTGCTGCTACTGTTCTACGTTAAAAAATTGATTTTGAAATTGAAACCTTTTTAGACAGAGATTCCTAAATGAAATACGCTCCTAAACCTTCCTAGAATCTATAACAATTATCAATTTAACTCAAACTGAAATAGACAACTCGAATTTTATAGAAGAACAAACGTTGACTTTTAAAGTTTTAAACTTTGACTCGAAAATTCGAAGTCGATATAATGAATTGGGATTTGAAAACTTACAGATAGTTTTATTAAGGGATTCCTAACAAGACTGCATTGTTAGATTTTTAAATTCGATTCGTAATCGAGATTTTGACAAAAAGTTACAAGAATAGAGTTATCGTTCTGTGTTCTTCAGTTTTTAATTAAATTTTTCTGTTTTTCGTTCACAATTGCAGCCCTATATGTTTATAATGTGATAACTAATAATTACTACAGAGTTAAGATTCTTTTGCCCTTGTTTTCTAGTTAAGATTGTCTCGACAGGATTTTTCAATCGTACAGATAATTAAAAAAAAAATTGAACGACTTTAAACCTAATCGTACTACTTGATTTTGATATGCCACCAATTTTGGACAGAAATAGAATTTTAGATAAAGTGTGATAGTGAAGTAAAACTGAATACACTTTTGATGTAATTATATTCGGAGTATATATATCTGTTTATCCTTATTTACACATAATAATATGTATCTGTATAAATAATTATATATATATATATATTCTATATATGTATTTATATATGTATAATTGTATTTCATGTATGTATCTATGTATATATATCTGTGTTTATATCCAAAATTGTATATCTCTTACTTTTATATATTTTTTATTCATAGATTATAATAAATCTTGTAAATATAATAATAATACTCTTTTTAAAAAAAAATATTAGTAATACAATTATAATGGTAATAGTAATAATATTTTTTTACTAATGACATTGATAATTATTATGAAATATATAACAATAATATTATTAATATCAATAAGACTAATTATACTAATATTATTAATAATAACAATAATGATAATAATATCAATAATATTAATGATAATAATTATTATATTAATATTAATGATACACATATAAAAATAAATAATGATAATTATAATAAAAATAATAATATTATTGATGATAATAATAATGATTTTTAATAATAAAAATAACAATAATATCTAATAATAATACAAATCATATTTAAGACATAACAAGTTATATGTTTCAAATTTCATATCTATATTTTTATATTACAAATAAAAATATTAATAATATAAATATTAATTTTAATTATAATATTAATATAACATTTATCTTAACCTGTAATTGAATTTATTATAATTTATTAATTATGTAATATGTAATAATTATATAACATTTATTTACATTAACCAACATTTCATATTTAATTTTTATATATTTTAATATAACACCATATTCATATCATTATCAATTATATAGAAATCATATTCATATATATATAGTTTCTTTTTAAATTACTTAATTATTTTGTATCTATATTTATTTCTAATGGTTAAATTATATTTTAAAATTTCAAGTTAATATACATATACTTACATTTATATATACATTTTTATTTACAAACAATCGTTCATGAATCGTCGGGCATGGTCAAAGGTCAAATGTATACATGAACACAGTTCAAAGGTTTTGAGACTCAATTTAATAGACTTTGCTTATCGTGTCGAAATCATAATAAGATAAGGTTTAAATTTGGTCGGAAATTTCCGGGTCGTCACAGTACCTACCCGTTAAAGAAATTTCGTCCCGAAATTTGATCGAGGTCGTTATGGCTAACAATAAAAATGTTTTCATGACGATTTTGAGTTGATAAGTAGAGTTTTATCAACATTGAGTAATATTGATAAAATAATTTGATTACTTGGAGCGTACGAGTGAAGCTTATCACAAAAGATTGAGATAGAGATTTAACTTTTGATGTAGTAACGGTGGATTTAGGAAATAAGGTGCGTCTTAACTTTTGACGTTGTCATGTTTGAATTTTGGAATTCAAGGAATAGAAAATCTTCATAATCCAAATAAGATCTGATTCTTCGGGAATAGGAAAATTAGGATCCTCTTTGATTAAATGTGATAATCTGTTTTGATTTCAATGTCTGATGCCCACATTATAAATGAACCTCTTTCGTTCCATTATTTCCCATAACTCTCAACTTTTATACTTCAATTCATATTTCCAAAACATTTGCTCAATTATCAGAAGTCACTGGAAAAGATAGAATTATAAAGAAAATATGTTCTTGATTTTGTTTAGAGATTTAGTAGAATGTAAGAGTTGTGTAACATGGCACATGATGACGTTATAGTATGTGAATCATCATGTTCCATTAGAAACTCAGCATGACTTACTGTAATATAATCACGTTGATCAAGTGTCATTATATTATACTAACTCATGCATCAGTTTCCAACACTACTTCAAAAACATTCAGAATTTAAACATCGAAGGTTTACAAAATATAGAAACTAAACAGTTTCCTTTATGATTTAACATAGATAGCACAGAGAGATAAATGATTTTTGATAAGAATACTTATGAAAATATCTTCGGAAATATCGAGGATATTTAGAATGAAAGATACGATGATATTTTAGAATTTCTGAATCATAGTGTGATGAAGAAATTCATTCACAATGATTTAGAGCAATTAAGGAGTAAGGTATTCGCTAAAGATTTCATCAGAAACATAATCATCGGGATTCTTTAAATACAGGGTTTGATCCTTGTATTTGTTCTTGGTCTCCTTCATGGTTTGCTCAATTCGTTTTTCAGTACCAAATTTTCTCATTGAGTGTTTCCATCACTCCATTCTTTATCATCAAACCTTTGACTGTTAAGGCAGTCTTTAGTTTTCACTGCTTCCTCGGCTCTTTCAAAACTCAAAAAACTGATTCATAGGCTAAACCGCTTTTCAGGAATTCAGAATTGAAGATCATACTTCTAGGATATAAGGATTATACGTATACAAATAACTGTTGATGTAGAAACGCTGCGAGATTCGAAATACTGATTGCTGATTCTAGGTAATTGGTATGGAAATCTTCGTTACAATATGCGGATGAGTAGATGATAGGGTTTTGGTATATATAATGATTTTTTGAAGAGTCAAAGATCAAAGGAGTTGCTGGTAAGTTTACAGTTAATGCGGTGGAATATAAACGGTTCCCTGATAATGATGACGAAAAGCAAACTTATATATCAAGGTTATAATAAAGCTAGGCTGACTGAAAAGTCGAAGTTGTCTTGCTGGAGCTGTGACAAAATTTGCTACTTTGAAAAGGAATTGCAATGTTATTTTTGGTAATAATAATGATAAAGGAATTAGCACATCTACGTGTTAAATGTTTACTCAGTTTCCGAGAGTTTTTTTCAGGTGCATAACTATATGCATAAGTCTTTCCTCCCGTAGATGAAGTGCGGTTGGTTCATCCTCTCGATTGAGGAGTTTTCAAGAATCATGAAATGTTCGAACGCAGATTGTAATCGTCAAGATACTAACGATGTTTAAGATGAAATCAAGTGGCAAACTTGAAGAAATGTTTAGTTTCATATGTTATAATCAATATTTTAATTCATTTTAACTGTCCAATGTTATTAGTCCACAATTAGTAGTTCAACAATTCATATAAAGGTTGACATATAATATTCGAATTAATTAATACGTATCATGACCCATTGTATACATGTCTCAGACTCGATCACAACTCAAAGTATATATATTATTGTAGAATCAACCTCAACCCTGTATAGCTAACTCTAGCATTACCGCATATAGAGTGTCTATGGTTATTCCAAATAATATATACAGATGCGTCGATATGATATGTCAAAACCTTGTATACATGTCCCGATATTTAAAGTGCGTAAAATAAATAACAGAAATTAAATGACGATAAATAAAATTGCAAGAATTAAAATTGCGATAAATAAATGTAATAAGGAATTAATAGTTAGCTAGGAACAGTTAGCTAGGAATAGTTAGGGTGGATTCTTAACAATATTTCTCATAATTAATTTGTTTGTTTCTAACAAATTTTATTTTGTCCAATGTTTTCTTCATTATTTCACTTGTTGGATTCTGATAGATCAAAATCTAAATATGAAATTGAATGAAAATGGTTATTCTGCGGTAAACGGATACGTATATCTGTGGATGTAAGTAGAATAGTAAATGACTGTTAAATCAAATTGGAAGAATGTACAGTGTAACTTATTAATGTGAAATCTAAATATTCCTCGGGTATTACCTACCCGTTAAAATATTTTCACCATTAACCGTTTGTACGAAAGAATTTTTAATTACAATCTTTATGAAAACATATATACATATATATTTTCTTCAGATGTAATCATGGATTTAATGAGTCAATATGATATTAAACTCATTTGATTTACGGTTAGAACAAGAATATATAATCTCTAAAACATTAGGAATTATATAATCGTCATGTAGAACGAAGATAAATGATGTAGAACGATTCGTAGAACGATTATTATGCTCGAGGTACATAGAAAGATGTTAAGGCATGGATTGTTGATGGTACTGGTGCTGTTATTGATAGTACTGTTGGTGCCAGTGATGTTGCTGAAGCTGGTACGTTTTGCACCATATTTTCCAAGGCTACAACTAGGGCGCGAAGTTTGTTGACTTCTTCTATTATTCCGAGATGATTGTCGGTTGGAACGAGTGAATGAATAAGGTTTAGAATTTTAGATAGAATATAATCGTGACGAGCTACCCTGGAAATGAGGTTGAAAATGGTGTTTCGGATAGGTTCGCCGGTAAGTGCTTCGGATTCCTCGCCAATAGGTGAATTCGGTTGGTGGAAGGGATCACCTTCTTCGCGTCTCCATTGATTAAGTCAACTACGAACCCATCAGATGAATTGGTGATGGATGATTGGTTGATTCATTCTGGTGACGCTGGTTTCGGAGCTTAGGTGAACATCCATGTCGGAATAGTTGTCGGAGTCTGATGAACTCAAACTTGTTGAGGGATCCATTTCGTACGATCAGGGAATTGATTTTTTGATATGAGATAGATTATAGGACTTAGAAATACATAATTTTCATATGTATATAAAATACCAAGATCCCATAAGTTACGGAGGAATCTTCAGAAGTTGTCAGGCAAAGTTTACAGTAACGTATACGCTAAGATATGAATTTATCTATACACTATCTATGCAATAGAGGCAGTAAGATGTGTCTAGACTAAGAATGATAAGCAGGTAATTTTCGACATAAAATGATAAGCAAAACTTTTAACATGTAGACACGGTCGAAGTCCAGACCCACTAATGCATCTAAACAACTATCAGTCAGACACACTAATGCAAGACCTGGTTTGCTAAGACCACCGCTCTGATACCAACTGAAAGAACCCGTCCTAATCCATCTGGACGAATACATTACATTTGGTTACATTGCGAGGTACTTGACCTCTATATGATACATTTTACAAACATTGCATTCGTTTTTAAAAGACAAATTTTCATTTCATCAAAAGTTGACAGGCATGCATACCCTTTCATAATATATCCAAGCTATAAATAACATAATAGTAATCTTGTTGAACTCAACGACTCGAATGCAACGTCTTTTGAAATATGTCATGAATGATTCCTAGTAATATCTCTAAATGAGCCAATGCACAGCGGAAGATTTCTTTAATACCTGAGAATAAACATGCTTTCAAGTGTCAACTAAAAGGTTGGTGAGTTCATTAGTTTATCATAATCAATCATTTCCATCATTTTAATAGATCACAAGATTTCATTTTTCATAAACATCATTCTCATATCAGGCATTTCACAAACTGCATAGAGATAAAAAATCATTCATATGGTGAACACCTGGTAACCGACCTTAACAAGATGCATATAGAATATCCCCATCATTCCGGGACTCCCTTCGGACATGATAAATTCAAAGTACTAAAGCATCTGGTACTTTGGATGGGGCTTGTTGGGCCCAATAGATCTATCTTTAGGATTCGCGTCAATTAGGGTGTATGTTCCCTAATTCTTAGATTACCAAACTAAAAAGGGGCATATTCGGTTTAATAATCCAGCCATAGAATGTAGTTTTAAGTACTTGTGTCTATTTCGTCAAACATTTATAAAGCAGCACATGTATTCTCAGTCCCAAAAATATATATTGCAAAAGCATTTAAAAAGGGAGCAAATGAAACTCACGATACAATATTTTGTAGTAAAAATATTTCATACGGCGGAACTGAACAATGCAGGGTTGGCCTCGGATTCACGAACCTATATTATTTACATATATATTAACACTCATATTTGTAATCGAACAAATATGTATATAAATTTATTAGTTATATCGTTTTTATGTTAATAACTTATATGTTCCATGTATTCATTTTATATATTTTAACTAAATAAGATATTAAGTTTTGTTATGTTTTATTTTATATATTAAATATATTTATATATTTATATATACATTTATATCATTTGTTTGTTAAAACAATATTTTAATAATTCTAAGATAATATTTAAAATACTATAATGATAATACTAGTATTAATAATAATGATAACATCAGTAGTTTTAATAAGATGGATAATTTAATAATAATGGTAATGAGATTATAAATTTTGATATTATTACATAATACCTAATAATAATAATAATAATTATAACAATCTTATTACTAGTGGTACTCCTAATGATAATACTTTTATTAATAATAATAATAATAATAAGTCTAAAATGATACTAATATTAATATTTACGAAAATAATAATAATTTGTATTATTTTCATAATGCTATAAAAAAATAAACCTTTTTATCATCATGACAATAATGTTAAAGTTTTAGAATTTCTAATAATATCATGAGTAATACTCATAGTAATAATAATAATAGATATAATACTTTTAATTATGATAATAATAATAATAATAATAATAATAACAATTATATTACTTATAATAATATTTATAATGCTAAATTGTATTATGTTCATAATAATGTTAATAATAATAATGATCATAATTATAATAGTAACAATACATATGTTAATATTAGTAATAATAACAATAATACTAAGTAATGATAATAATATTTGTAATAATAACAATTTTAACAATAAAATTAACACTAGCAATACAATCATAATAATAATAATAATAATAATAATAATAATAATAATAATAATAATAATAATAATAATAATAATAATAATAATAATAATAATAATAAAAATAAGTTACTACATCAAGAATTAGGCCTTTAAAAAAAATACAACGCTCTTGCCCGGACTCGAACCTGAGACCTCTCGCTACCCCGACATACCCATAAACCATTACGCTGCTGCAACTTTTCCGATTATTAAAAAAACTCGAATATATTTAACCAGTGTTTCTGTTATCTTCTTCATCATATCATTGACTGACTCGACCCAATATCAAACCAAGTATAACCATAATTAATCCTTTTAGTTTTTATTTAAAACATAAATGAAACCGAAATATTTAGATTGAGTTTTAAATTTATTAACAACGAAAACAGGAAAAAAAAATATTTTACACAGCCTCTGCTGCTACTGTTCTACGTTAAAAAAAATTGATTTTGAAATTGAAACATTTTTAGACAGAGATTCCTAAATGAAATACGCTCCTAAACCTTCCTAGAATCTATAACAATTATCAATTTAACTCAAACTAAAACAGACAACTCGAATTTTACTGAAGAACAAACGTTGACTTTTAAAGTTTTAAACTTTGACTCGAAAATTCGAAGTCGATATAATGAATTGGGATTTGAAAACTTACAAATAGTTTTATTAAGGGATTCCTAACAAGACTGCATTGTTAGATTTTTAAATTCGACTCGTAATCAAGATTTTGACAAAAAGTTAAAAGAACAGAGTTATCGTTCTGTGTTCTGCAGTTTTTAATTAAATTTTTCTATTTTTTGTTCACAATTGCAGCCCTATATGTTTATAATGTGATAACTAATAATTACTACAGAGTTAAGATTCGTTTCCCCTTGTTTTCTAGTTAAGATTGTCTCGACGGGATTTTTCAATCGTACAGATATTTAGAAAAAAAAATAGAATGACTTTAAACCTAATCGTACTACTTGATTTTGATACGCCACCAATTTTGGACAGAAATAGAATTTTAGATAAAGTGTGATAGTGAAGTGAAACTGAATACACTTTTGCTGTAATTATATTCGGAGTATATATATCAGTTTATCCTTATTTACACATAATAATATGTATCTGTACAAATAATTGTATATATATATATTTTCTATATATGTGTTTATATAGGTATAGTTGTATTTCATGTATGTATATATGTATATATATCTGTGTTTATATCCAAAATTATATATCTCTTACTTTTATATATTTTTTATTCATAGATTATATTATTAATTAACTATCATTAAAAGTATCATTATTATTACTATCAGTATTACCTATATCAATATTTTTTTAAAATAATTATGATTACTAAAATAAAAGTTTTAATAACGTACTTAAAGTTATAAGTATGAAAATAAAGATTTTATATATATAAATATATATTGTACACATAACTTAACTATATTAACGTTTATATATATAACATGTAAATATATAAATAAATAATGAAAATTATAACTTATTAAATATATAAATTACATCACTAATAATAATATATATATTTATTCGATTACGATTATAAATATTAATGAATATACAAATGTTATAGGTTCGTGAATCCGAGGCCAACCCTGCAATTGTTTAGTGCCGTCATATGTATTTTTACTACAAAATACAGTATAGTGAGTTTCATTTGCCTTTTTACCCTTTATATTTTTGGGCTGAGAATACATGCGCATTTTTTATAAATGTTTTACGAAATAGACATAGGTATTCGAAACTACATTATATGGTTGAATTATTGAAATCGAATATGCCCCTTTTTATTAAGTCTGGTAATCTAAGAATTAGGGAACAGACACCCTAATTGACGCGAATCCTAAAGATAGATCTATCGGGCCCAACAAGCCCCATCCAAAGTATCAGATGCTTTAGTACTTCGAAATTTATATCATGTCCGAAAGAGGATCCCGGAATGATGGGGATATTCTTATATGCAAATGTCGGTTACCAGGTGTTCAATCCATATGAATGATATTTTTGTCTCTATGCATGGGACGTATGTTTATGAGAAATGGAAATATGAAATCTTGTGGTCTATTAAAATTATGAAATGATTATTTATGATAAACTATTGAACTCACCAACCTTTTGGTTGACACTTTGAAGCATGTTTATTCTCAGATATGAAAGAAATCTTCCGTTGTGCATTTACTCATTTTAGAGATACTACTTGGAGTCATTCATGACATATTTCAAAAGATGTTGCATTCGAGTCATTGAGTTCATCAAGATTATTATTATGTCAATTATAGTTGGATATATTATGAAATGGTATGCATGCTTTCAACTTTCGATGTAATGAAAGATTGTCTTTTCAAAAACGAATGCAATGTTTGTAAAATGTATCATATAGAGGTCAAGTACCTCGCGATGTAATCAATTGTAATGTATTCATCCGGATGGATTAGGACGGGTCGTTAGAGTTGGTATCAGAGCGGTGGTCTTAGCGAACCAGGTCTGCATTAGCATGTCTAACTGATAAGTCGTTAGGATGCATTAGTGAGTCTGGACTTCGACCGTGTCTGCATGTCAAAAGTTTTGCTTATCATTTAGTGTCGAAAATTATTTGCTTATCATCCTTAAAGTCTAGACACGTCTTACTGCCTCTATTGCATAGACAGTGTATAGATAAATTCATATCTTAGCGTATCTGCTAATCCATATCTTAGAGTACCTGTTACTGTAAACTTTTCCTGTCGTATTCCGTAGATTCCTCCGTAACTTATGGGATTTGAGTATTATATATGCATATGTAAATTATGTATTGAAGGGTACTAATCTACATCCTATAATCTATTTCTTATCGAAAATCCTTCATCTGATCGTACGAGATGAGTCCCTCAACCAGTTCGAGTCCCTTAGATTCTGATAACTATTCCGATAGTTATTTCGACAGCTATTCCGACATAGAGTTTCACTCAAGCTCTGAAAGCAGTGTCACCAGAATGAATCAACTAATCAGCCATCCCCAATTCATCTGATGGGTTCGTAGTCGACTTAATCCATGGAGACGCGAAGAAGGCGATCCTTTTCACCAACCGAATTTACCTCTTGACGATGAACCTGAAGCACTTACCGGCGAACCTGTTCGAGACACCATTTTCTCTCTCATTTTCAGAGTATCTCGTCACAATTATATTCTATCCACAAATCTAAACCTTATTCATCCGCTCGTTCCGACCGACAGTCATCCTGGAGTAATGGAAAAAGTCAATGATATTCGCGCTCGAGTAATCAATTTGGAGAATATGGTGCAAAATTTACCAGCTTCAGCAACATCACCGGCACCAACAGTACCATCAGTAACAGCACCAGTACCATCAACAATCCATGCCTCAACATCTCATTCTGTACTTCGAGTATAATCATCGTTCTACATGACGTTCTACATCATTTATCTTCGTTCGACATAGCGATTATGTAATCTCTAATGTTTTAGAGATTATATATTCTTGTTCTAATGGTAAACCAAATGAGATTAATATCATATTAACTCATTAAATCTATATTACATCTGAAGAAAATATATATATGAAAGTATATTTTCATAAAGATTGTAATTAAAAATTCTTTTGTACAAACTGTTAATGGTGAAAATATTTTAACGGGTAGGTAATACTCGAGGAATATTTAGATTTCACATTAATAAGTTACACTGTACATTCTTCGAATCTAATTCAACAGTCATTTACTACCTTATTTACAACCACCACTATACGTATCAGTTCACCGCAGAATAACCCTTTTTATTCAATTTCATATTTGGATTTTTATCTATCAGAATCCAACAAGTGGCATAATGAAGAAAACATTGGACAAAATAAAATTTGTTAGAAACAAACAAATTAACTATGAAAAATTTTGTTAAGAATCCACGCTAACTGTTCCTAGCTAACTGTTCCTAGCTAACTGTTAATTTTGTATTACCTTTTATTTATCGCAATTTATTTATCACAATTTATTTATCACATTTTATTTATCACAATTTTAATTCTCGCAATTTTATTTATCGTCATTTAATTTCTGTTATTTATTTTACGCACTTTAAATATCGGGACACGTATACAAGATTTTGACATATCATATCGACGCATCTATATATATTATTTGGAATAACCATAGACACTCTATATACAGTAATGCAGGAGTTAGCTATACAGGGTTGAGGTTGATTCTACAATAATATATATAGTTTGAGTTGTGATCGAGTCTGAGACATGTACACGGGTCACGATACTTATTAATTAATTCGAATATTATATATGAATTAGTGAATTGCTAACTGTGGACTAAGGACTACCAACATTGGACAATTAAAATAAATTAAAATATTGATTATAACATATGAAACTAAACAAATCTTCAAGTTTGCCACTTGATTTCATCTTAAACCTCATTTGTATCTTGACGATTACAATCTGCTTTCAAACCTTTCATGATTCTTGAAAACACCTCAATCGAGATAATGAACCAACCACACTTCATCTACGGAAGGAAAGATTTATGCATATAGTTATGCACCTGAACACACTCAGAACTTGAGAAACGTTTAACACGTATCTGTGCTAATTCCTTTAGCGTTATTATTACCGAAAATAACTTTACAATCTCTTTCCAAATTAGCCAATTTTGTCACAGCTTCAACAAGTCAGCTTCAATTTTTCGTGCGAAACAACCTTATTATAACCTTGATATATACGTTGTCTTTTCACCTTCATTAACGGGGAACTGTTTATATCCTACCACATTAACAGTAAATATACCAGCAACTTCACTACTCTTTGGCGAAAGTCACTTCGATAAATCACTATATTTATTCATTAATACCCTATCATATACTCATCCGCGTTATGTAATGATAATTGCCATACCAATGACCGAGAATCAGCAATCAGTATTTCGAATCTCGCAATGTTTCTACATCAATAGTTATATGTATGCATATAACCTTTATTTCTTTGGATTATAATCTTTCATTCTGAAATTCTGAAAAGCACCCAGTCTGCAAATTAATGCTCTGAATTTTGAAAAGTTGAATGAAGCAACAAAAACTGTAAACGACCTCAACAGCCAAAAGTTGATGATAAAGAATTGTATGTTGGCAAAGCTCAGAAAAAGTTTGAAACTGAAAAACTGATTGAGCAAACTATGAAGGAGTCTCTGAACAAATCACAAGGACTAAACTTGTACATTAAGAATCCTGATGATTTTGTTTCTGATGAAATCTTTAGCGAATACCTTGCTTCTGTCTCCAAACTCTTGCGGAAAAATTTTCTTCACCATCCTTTGATATTAGAAATTCCAAGATATCATCGTATCTTTCATTATTAAATATCCTCCATATTTCTGAAGATATTTTCATAACTATTCTTATCTGAAATCATTAATCTCTTCGTACTATCACTGTTACATCATATAGAAACTATTAGTTTCTATATTCTGTAAACTTTCGAGCTTAGAATATGAATGTTATTGAAGTAATGTTGGGAATTGATGCATGAGTTAGTATAATATAATGACACTTGATCAACGTGATTATATTACAGTAAGTCATGCTGAGTTTCTAATGGGATGTGATGATTCACAGATCATAACGTCATCATGTGCCATGTTACATAACTCTTTCATTCTGCTTAACTTCTGAACATATCAAGAAAATATATTTTTGATAGTTCTATTCTCAGTGATTCAGGTAATTTGACAAAACAAATCGTGCTACTACCTTTCCTTACTACCTTGTATATTATGATAATTCGAAACTCCATACCTATGAATTCTGGACCATTACTTGCGAAAAGTAAACAAAAGCATGAAGCTCCGAAATAGAAAGGGGGTATAAATCGCAGCAAAATAGGAGAGAGCGTTAACTGTGGATGACAATGATTATAGAAAACGAAAGCAGGGATTTCGAAATATAAGAGAAAATATAAAGCCCAATAACAACACGGAGATTACGAACCGTGAATATTAATACGAATAGCAATATAAAGACACGGTATAATTAAGAATAGTATCACCCAAGCTAATAGTAGAAGTAACCAAATCTTTCTAGTGGAAGATTGAATAGAAGGATGATAGAAATGATAATTAGGAAAATATCAAGGATTAGAACTGGATTAAGCATTTCCACAATCTTTTGGATGAATGAACTAAGAAAGAAAGTATAGGAATGGTGAGAATAATGGAACGAAAGAGCTTAATTTATAATGGGAACATCAGACAGAGTAATCGAGGTAGGTCACCGTATTTAATTATAGAGATCTTAATTTCCTTATTCGACGAAGAATCAAATCTTTTAGATTTCGAAGATTTTCTTTAAATCCCTTGAATTCCGGAATTCAACCCTGACTCTGCCAAAAGTTAAGACGAATCTTTACTCTTCCTATTTCAATCATTTGCGATAGCTTCACTCATACGCTTCAATTAACCAAATCGTTTAATCTATATTACTTGGTAATGATAAAACTCTACTTACCACCCATATTCGCCAGAAAAACATTTTTATTGTTAGCCATGACCACCTCACTCAAATTTCGGGACAAAATTTCTTTAACGGGTAGGTACTGTGACGACCCGGGAAATTCCGACCAAATTTAAACTTGATCATTATATGTTTCTGACACGATAAGCAAAGTTTGTACTGTTGAGTCTCGAAAACTTTGGAACAGTTACATGAATGCATTTGCCCTTTTGACCAATCCCGACGATTCACGAACAATTTATTTGTAAATAAATATGTAATTAAATATATATATATATATATATATATATATATATATATATATATATATATATATATATATATATATATATATATATATATAAATGAAAGTATATATAAAAATAATAAATTGAAGTAATAAATTATAATTAAATATGTAAAATAAGATACAAATAATTAAATGTAATTTAAAATGAAGCTATATATAGATATATATATATATATATGAATTCTATGTATAACTAATATGATATGTATACTGTAATATATATAAAAAATTATAAATATTAAATATTAAATAAAAGTTATTATATAATATTATATGATTATTAAATATTACATAATTAATAATAGATTATTAACATGTTAAAATATAATTGTTATAGTAGTATCATTATTACTTTCATTATTATCAGTATTAGTTATATTAGTATAGATAACATATAGATATGAAATTTAATGCATCTAAATTGCTATTCTTACTAATAATGTTATTACCCTCATTACTATTATTAGAATAAATATTTAATATAAATACCGGTGTTATTATTATTAAGTAAATTACATAAATATGAAATTTGATACATTTGATTTGTTATATTGTCATTGATATTATTGTTATCATTCGTATTATTACTAAATATCATCATTTTAGTATTATTAGTATTATTTTGCTAATATTATTATAAACATTATAAATTCTATTATTGTTATTATTAGTATTTGTTTCATTAATATTAGATATTAATATTGAGTAATTAATATTATTATGTTCCTTATATATATTCAATATATATATATATATATATATATATATATATATATATATATATATATATATATATATATATATATATATATACACACACACTTGATATATAATTATATAAATACAGACACACACACATATATATAAATACATGTACACATATATATAAATATATAAGTACCGTATATATATACATGATTACATATAAAATACGTATTCTATTATTCAATCAAAGTCCAACTGTACCAACTGTAGGGAAATTGTTTTCTTTCTCATGGATTGTACCAATTAAGGGTTATTCAAAAGAATCAAACAAAAGCAGTAGAATCACTTTACTTATTTTTATTACTTTTATTTTGACAGAATCATTTTTTTATCGAACAATCAAGTTATAATACGCGTTAATTGAGGTAATCCAGTTGTAAATGTATCTGTTAAACTTTATATAACCCTCTACTAATACAACTCGAATTTAAAACAGCAAAAATCAAAACATAGTTTGAAGAACACAACTTCGGTTCTCTGTTTTATCTCATTTTTTTCAAAAACCTCGTAAATGAATAAATTTTCAATATGTATAAATGCAGTTGTGCTTTAAATCCTCTACTCCAACTATCTGCCAAAGCTCAAGTTCCAATTTTTAATATTGAGTTCGAATTCTTGGAGTCAAACCTCATTTCCAAAAAGTCAACCTTTATGTTCATCACAAAATTCGAGTTCAAATCGATGTTACAGGTACAATTGAGGTTACAGATAGTTTTTAAGAGTGATTTGAAATCTTTTTCATGTAGGAATTTTCAACTAAAAAGCTCTCTAATTTGAAATCATTTTTTTTTCTTTTTGTTAAACTTCGCTGCAACAGCAGCCTATGTTCTTTTTTTTAATTTTTTTTTTTTTTGTTAATCAAGCTAATTACATAAAAAAAAATTCTGTGATGATTATTGAATCCAAAAATTGAGTTAGTACTTGTTGTAAAATTAAAAATGGTGATGAGTCGACTTTCAATTAGGAAGAAGAAGGGAAAACAGTTTACTCGGGTTATATAATGTCTGTTGCATTTTAATTCAGAAAAAGGAGAAGTGGTGGAGTGGTCAGGGGTTTTTATAGTCTAGCGAGAGGTCTCAAGTTCGAGCCCAGTTCGTGGCATATCTTTTTAGAGAAAGCTTTTAGGGGTATATACTCTTATTTATATTTCCATTATTATTATTATTATTATTCTTATTATTATTATTAATATTGTTATTATTATTATTATGGTTATTATTTTATTAATGTTATTATAACTAATTATTATTATTATTATTATTATTATTATTGTATTGTTATTATTGTTATTGCTATTATTATTACTATTAGTGTTAAAATTATTAATATTATTACTATATGTAAAAGTGTTATAATCATTATCATTATTATTATTATTATTATTATTATTATAAGTATTATTAACACCATAAGGATTAGGATTTAGAATGTATGTTATAGAGGCCTTAGTCATTAGACTAGAAATTTAACACAAAGTTTACAAATATAGACATCTTGGATATAAATATTATTATGAAAATAATACAAATTATTATTATTTTCATTTAGATCAATATTAGTACCACTTCTATAATTATTAGTAGTATTATTATTATCATTTAAATCATCATTATTATAATTATCAATATCATTATTATTAATATGATAATTATCATTATAATTACAAATATAAGTATTAGATAAAAATTATCATTTATTACTACTATGATAATAACTTTTATAATTAGTATCATTATTATTATCTCTATTACCAATATTGTAGATATTATTATTATTAGTATTAGTATCATCTTATCAGAATTATTATTACTAGTAACATAAGCATTATTATAAATATTATCACTATTATCATTTTTTATTAAAATTATTATTAATTAACTATCATTAAAAGTATCATTATTATTACTATCAGTATTACCTATATCAATATTTTTTTAAAATAATTATGATTACTAAAATAAAAGTTTTAATAACGTACTTAAAGTTATAAGTATGAAAATAAAGATTTTATATATATAAATATATATTGTACACATAACTTTACTATATTAACGTTTATATATATAACATGTAAATATATAAATAAATAATGTAAATTATAACTTATTAAATATATAAATTACATCACTAATAATAATATATATATTTATTCGATTACGATTATAAATATTAATGAATATATAAATGTTATAGGTTCGTGAATCCGAGGCCAACCCTGCAATTGTTCAGTGCCGTCATATGTATTTTTACTACAAAATACAGTATAGTGAGTTTCATTTGCCTTTTTACCCTTTATATTTTTGGGCTGAGAATACATGCGCATTTTTTATAAATGTTTTACGAAATAGACACAGGTATTCGAAACTACATTATATGGTTGAATTATTGAAATCGAATATGCCCCTTTTTATTAAGTCTGGTAATCTAAGAATTAGGGAACAGACACCCTAATTGACGCGAATCCTAAAGATAGATCTATCGGGCCCAACAAGCCCCATCCAAAGTACCGGATGCTTTAGTACTTCAAAATTTATATCATGTCCGAAGGAGGATCCCGGAATGATGGGGATATTCTTATATGCATATTGTGAATGTCAGTTACCAGGTGTTCAATCCATATGAATGATATTTTTGTCTCTATGCATGGGACGTATGTTTATGAGAAATGGAAATATGAAATCTTGTGGTCTATTAAAATTATGAAATGATTATTTATGATAAACTAATGAACTCACCAACCTTTTGGTTGACACTTTAAAGCATGTTTATTCTCAGGTATGAAAGAAATCTTCCGTTGTGCATTTACTCATTTTAGAGATACTACTTGGAGTCATTCATGACATATTTCAAAAGATGTTGCATTCGAGTCGTTAAGTTCATCAATATTATTATTATGTCAATTATAGTTGGATATATTATGAAATGGTATGCATGCTGTCAACTTTCGATGTAATGAAAGATTGTCTTTTCAAAAACGAATGCAATGTTTGTAAAATATATCATATAGAGGTCAAGTATCTCGCGATGTAATCAATTGTAATGTATTCGTTCGAATGGATTAGGACGGGTCGTTAGAACAGCTAACTAAGTGTGGGGAGATTCAAATGTTTTAAAGTATAGTATAATGATGTCTAGGGTTAGCTTTTCTATTTTCGTGTAGTTCTCGAAAATGGAATCCAAATGGTCTTTCCCTAGCAGACCCTAAAGAACTAGTCTTCTCCCTCCATTCTGAATTTTTGTGTTTTTAGGTTTTACGAGATGAAGAATTCATTTGATCTGACCCATGGTCTACTACTACACGCTATGATTACTAAACGTAATAATAACACCTTCCCGAGTGAACTGGTATCATTCATAAGAGGTAAAATGGACGAAGTGAGAAAAGAACTCAGGAAAGATCATCATAAGACACATTTTGGTAAAGGAAAATCAAAATCCGCAACAAAAAGAAGAGCACAACACCTTGAAAGATGTCATAAATGCGGAAAATGGTCACACGAAGGGAAATGTTCGAACAATCAAACACATTCCAATATCAAGTTCGTTACTCTATGCAGAGAAGGACCATTCATATGTCTAGAAGAAAAGTTATTGAAAATTCGTGGTTACGCTTATGTAGCTATGGAAAACCAAATCGAACGACTCTCCTATGAGTCGACTAAAGCAGGTCTCTGAGAATTCTATCTCGCAGGTAAGTATGTAGAGTTTAAATTTTATTTTTATTTATTGCTTTTAACCTTTTGATTATAAACGCTGAATCGTTCGCTATAAAGTATTTGTAATGACCCGCACTTTTTCGATCATTCTATACTTATAAGATTAATATTTACATAAATTAAACCTTACCAACATGACAAGCAATCCAAATTGTTGAGACTTATGTCTTCGAAAAGAGTTTTACACAACGTTTGACCGTCTAGTTTGACCGATGATATCACGAACTATACAATATATGATAATTATACGTTTGTGTATATATATGTATATATACATATTTAACATGATCTAAGAATGTTTTAATACCTCATTTTGTATTAATAACAATAAGTTACAAGTATATTTTGAAACTACTAACTTAAGTTTTTAAAACGATAACCATACGTAACGTTATTTGACATAAATACTTATGACCTATAATGTTTATACATATATCGTATAAGTAATGTATTTAATCACTTTTTAAGGACTTAAATACATAAAACAATATAAGTGTATTCACAAAAGATAGCTATATTTGAATTCTCATTCCATTTTTCACAAAATTTCTATACGTATATCTAGAGTACATGTACTCGTATCATACCTAACCTCTATACGTATTTACTATTGGTATATACACATCAAATCACCACCAACCAGCCCTTGTTCAATGCCTTATGTATAAGGTAACTACTTTCGTTATCTAGTATGACAATTTCACATGATTAAAAGATTTTTTCACAAAATTACAAACTTATACACCTTTTACACCACCATTTATACTCCATTCCATTTTCATTTTACTACACATTTCCTTTAACAAAAACACACTCTTAAGAAACTCCATAACCATTCAGCTAGTATCCATGAAGATCTAGCCATAAAAACATCACTTAAACACCATAAGAAAAACCTTACAAAAACACTTCAAGAATCCTTTCAAGAACACAAGTTTACTTCCAATCTTTCATCCAATTCCATCACTCTTTTAGTTCTAGGTTCTTACTCCTCTTTTACAGCAATCTTGTCCAAGTAACTTGAGGTAGTAACTTTGTTCATAACCTTATTCGATTCATATATATATAGCTATCTTATTTTATGGTATAAAATTTTAACAACAAGAACATAGTTTGAATGTTTTCAAACTTGTTTGCAAACTAAATAGATCCTTCTAACTTAACTTTTAAAATACTTCAAGACCTGTAATATAACTTAAATATATGCTAATTTAACAAGGTATAACTTGGTTTTTCAAAGAACACCTTAAAAACTGTTTTTACGATGTCGGGGTGCAACCGGGGGCTGTTTTGGGTTGGATAATTAAAAACCATCTTAAACTTTGAATTGGAGGTTTATTTTCTGGAAAAATGATTTTTACTATGAATATGATAACACATAAAAATTTCATGATTTAACTCAAAGTATAAGTATTTTTAGAAAAATAATCATTTAAGGTTGTTTACATGATGGAAAATGATTAACTTCATAAGTTTCACTAAAGTTTGACCTATGACCTGTGATTTCGAATACAAACTAAGGTATTTACAGTTCATAGTCTTAAAGAGGGACTCGATCCAAGGAAGTGGCAAGTTGAACCAACGAAAACGGAGTTGTAACGAAGAAACTACGACCAAAACAAAATCGAATATCCAAGACTAGTTTAGCTACGAAAATAATTGGAGAAAATTAAATAAATCACATCTTTTTAAAATAACATGATATTTTATATATATGTACTCATAATTTAATTTTATATGGTTCAGGATCACCCGTAAACAATACGAGAAGATTAATCATAAGATCCCATGATTGTACGCAACACGTCATTTGACAACACCGGTACTTTATGTACGCAACACGTCATTTGACAACACCGGTACCGTGGGTCAAGATTAATCTCGACCAATACATATACGATGGGGGTTTTATTTATTTCGTTGGGGGTTTATTAAACACCTAAAAATGAACCATTTAAAATTGAATTACTAACATCGAACTGCTAACTACGGACTAAGGAATTATTAAAAGTATTAAAAGTATTATAAGTATATATATGTGACGATTGTTTAAAAAGAAAAGGTATTGATATATTATATATGGTTAGGTTTGTGATATCAATCGGAGACCAATTTAAAATTACATATCTTCAAGACGAAAGTGAGTATATAGTCCCACTTTTAAACTCTAAGTATTTCGGGATGAGAATACATGTATTTTATGTTTTACGTTATGGACACAAGTAACTGAAAAATATATTCTACGTTGAGTTGTA
Source organism: Rutidosis leptorrhynchoides (assembly GCF_046630445.1). NCBI lineage: Eukaryota > Viridiplantae > Streptophyta > Magnoliopsida > Asterales > Asteraceae > Rutidosis > Rutidosis leptorrhynchoides. The sequence goes on from NC_092342.1 coordinate 219,115,738, forward strand.
CCACTGGCATACTTCCCTGTAGCTTGGTAACTGTTATTTACAGCGGTATTGTAAACGCGAATCCTGTTGATAGATCTATCGGGCCTGACAACCCCAACCGGACTGGACGACCAGTATTCAACGGTTGCACAGTACTTCGTTTTGTGACTACACTTGGTACGGTGTAGTAAGATTTCATAATAAAGGGAATATGCGACGTGATTAAATGTTAAGTATGGTTACCAAGTGCTCAACCACTTAGAATATTTTTATTAAAATGTTTACATATGAAATCTTGTGGTCTATATATATATATATATATTGCTGCCGGCATTAAACCTATATCTCACCAACTTTATGTTGACGTTTTAAACATGTTTATTCTCAGGTAATAATTAGAAGCTTCCGCTGCAACATGTTGAATTTAAGCAAGATCTTGAGTATGCATATTTGTGTCAAAAACAAAACTGCATATCCGAGGATTTGTATTGTAAAATATGCTAGAAATCGTGTTGTTATCATCATATGTAAAGTTTGTAAGTCTAAGATTATCGCTAAACGATAATCATCTTTTTATTGTCTAAAGCTTGTATCAAAAATAAGAATTATGGTTTATAATGTAAAATATATGCAGTTGTTCTTTTAAAAATGTCGCATATAGAGGTCAATACCTCGCTATGAAATCATACGTTATCTAACACGTTCTTATGGTTAAGTACGGGTTATGACATGTGGTATCAGAGCGGTAGTCTTAGCGAACCAGGTTTGCATTAGTGTGTCTAACCGAGAAGTCGTTAGGATACATTAGTAAGTCTGGACTTTGACCGGGTCTGATTTTAAAAACCATTGCTTATCATTGTTGGTTAAAATTTATATGTAAATATTATGTAGTACTAATGGGTTAGTTGTTGTGTGATAGATGTCGGGCTCAAAACTTGTTATCACATTCAGCGACTCCGAACCAGAATCTTCAGATGGCGTTTCAGTCATTAACCTATCCGATGACGAAAATAATATCTTTGGGGAAGACTCACAAATTCCGGATGAACCAACAATAAAGAACCCGGAAAGTAAACCCAAGGAGGAAAGTGAACCCGAGGAAGAAATACAGGAAATTACGAAAGACAAGTTCGAATTAGGAAAGAAACGAAAGGCTAATGAATTAGAAAATTCAAATCCCGAGTTTAGTGAGGATGATGTGGCACCAACTCCACTAGACACTACCACCCCTATTCCCGCTATTCCTATTCGTTCTATCCCGGCATCCAGTTCTTCAGTCCCACAGCCAAAATATAGGCAGACAGCTAGGATGAGCGTTAGGCGATTCATTGAACCTAAACGTCTTAGAAAATAGACCAAACGATGCGCTGCCGTATTAAACCATGGGATCATATAATGTTTTGTATAATATTATTAGTGTGGTTTGCTTAATGTTTGATGTAAGATAAGCATATGTAAAATAGTGAAGTGTGAAATGCAATAATTTTCCATGGTTAAGTATTATTTAGATGGTAGTAATTGATTCTGTACTAAGCTATTAAGTATGGACATTAACGGGTAGGTACTACCCTAGATATAATTATAAAACGCTAATAAGAAGAAAAGGCTTTTATAATAATACCTGGTTCATATAATTAATAAGCTATAATGTACTGTAAATATACACTACATCTATAATATTCCATGTGAATAATTATTTTCTTTTCATTCTTATAGAAGAATATGGCGCGATTGAACCGAATGACGGAACAAGAAATCCAGGAACTCATCAATCAGCGAGTGAACGACGGAATGTTATGGGTCGAGGCTGCAAGAAGTGCTGCAGTTAACCCAAATCCTCGTGTGGGGTGCACTTACAAAACTTTTCAAGCTTGCAAGCCCTCATCATTCAGTGGAACAGAAGGACCAATCGGTTTAACCCGGTGGATAGAAAAGATGGAGACTGTGTTTAAAATAAGTGGTTGTGTTGAAAAGGACATGACCAAGTATGCATCGTGCACTTTACATGATAGTGCACTCACGTGGTGGAAAAATTATGTGAAGGCTGTAGGAGGAGATGTAGCTTATGATACTCCTTGGGAAGAATTCAAAACAATGTTAATCAACGAGTATTGTCCAAGGAATGAGGTTAGGAAGTTGGAAGATGAATTACGAAGCCTGAAGGTTGTTGGTACTGAAATCACCAACTACAATCAGCGATTCATGGAATTAGTTTTGCTATGTCCTGAATTGGTTCCAACCGAAGAACGGAAGATTGAAATGTACAAAGATGGTTTGCCCAAAAAGGTCAAGGCAAATGTTACAGCATCGAAACCTAAGACAATTCATGAAGCTATAACCATGGCAAACGAGCTAATGGATCAGGTCATCATGGATAAGAAAGTATCCAATACTGATGTGAAGGTATCAGGTAACAAAAGAAAGTGGAATGGAAATTATGATCGAGGTAACCAACAACAATCTTTTAAGAAACAAGAAATCACGCAAGGTGCGGGTAGTGGTTTAAGCTTTGGTTATAAAGGACAAAATCCTTTATGTAACCGATGCCACAAACATCACTCTGGCTACTGTAATGTGGTATGCAACAAATGTAATCGAAAGGGTCATCTTGCTGAAGATTGTAGGGCTCTCGTTACAAATACAAATGGTACCAAGACTCCTGCCACCAATGCAAATAGAACTGCTTTGGCTACCATTACTTGTTATGGGTGTGGAAAACAAGGTCACTATAAGAGCCAGTGTCCGAATCCAGAGAAGAATAATGGATCTGCACGAGGAAGAGCATTTGTTATTAATGCTAGAGAGGCGTGTGAAGACCCGGAGCATGTTACGGGTACGTTTACCATTAATAACTTATCCGCATCTATTATATTTGATACTGGTGCTGATAGAAGTTACGTGTGTAGAGACTTTCACGCTAAATTGAATTGTTCATCATTATCTCTAGATGCTAAGTACATGATTGAGTTAGCTAATGGTAAACTAATTAAAGCCGATAAAATTTGCCGTGATTGTAAAATAAATTTAGCCGGAGAAACATTTAAGATTGATTTGATACCCGTAGAATTAGGAAGTTTTGATGTAATAGTCGGCATGGACTGGATGTCCAAAGTAGGAGCTGAAGTTGTGTGTGCCAAGAAGGCAATTCGCATTCCTTGTAAGGATAAAACGCCAGTAATGATTTATGGAGAGAAGGGTAACTCAAAGCTAAAACTCATTAGTTATTTGAAAGCTCAAAAGTGCTTGAAGAAAGGGTGCTATGCTATCTTAGCACATGTTAATAAAGTCGAAACGAAGGAAAAAGTGAAGAGCATTAATGACGTGCCTGTGGCAAGAGATTTTCCTGAAGTCTTTCCGGAAGAGTTGCCGGGATTACCTCCATTTAGATCTGTAGAATTTCAAATAGATTTAGTACCAGGAGCTGCACCAGTTGCCCGTACTCCATATAGACTTGCACCGTCCGAGTTAAAAGAACTTCAGAGTCAGTTAAAAGAATTACTGGATCGTGGATTCATACGACCAAGTACTTCACCATGGGGAGCTCCGATTCTATTTGTTAAAAAGAAAGATGGATCTTTTAGGATGTGTATAGATTATCGTGAATTAAATAAGTTAACTATCAAGAATCGGTATCCACTACCGAGAATTGATGACTTATTTGATCAACTGCAAGGATCATGTGTTTATTCGAAAATCGACCTAAGATCGGGCTATCATCAACTACGCGTCAAAGAAGAAGATATACCGAAAACTGCTTTTCGGACACGTTATGGTCATTACGAATTTTTGGTCATGCCGTTTGGATTGACGAATGCGCCAGCTGTATTCATGGACCTCATGAATCGAGTTTGTAGTCCGTATTTAGATAAGTTTGTTATTGTTTTCATTGATGATATTCTTATCTATTCCAAGAGTGAGCAAGAGCATGAGCAGCATTTAAGGTTGATATTAGAGTTGTTGAGAAAAGAACAGCTATATGCTAAATTTTCTAAGTGTGCTTTTTGGTTGAAAGAAGTGCAATTTCTTGGCCACGTTGTTAGTAGCAAAGAAATTCAGGTTGATCCAGCAAAAATTGAAGCCATTGAAAAATGGGAGACTCCTAAGACACCAATGCAGATACGCCAATTTTTGGGTTTAGCCGGTTATTATAGAAGGTTTATTCAAGATTTTTCCCGAATAGCTAAGCCGTTGACAGCGTTAACGCAAAAAGGGAAGAAATATGAATGGACTTCTGAGCAGGAGAGTGCATTTCAATTACTGAAAAAGAAGTTGACTACGGCGCCTATTTTATCGTTACCAGAAGGGAACGATGATTTTGAAATATATTGTGACGCTTCACGACAAGGTTTTGGTTGCGTTCTTATGCAACGGAAGAAAGTTATTGCATACGCATCCCGACAATTAAAGATTCACGAGCGGAATTATACGACGCATGATCTAGAACTGGGAGCAGTCTTGTTTGCATTGAAGATATGGAGACACTACTTGTATGGGGTTAAATGCACTGTGTTTACAATCATAGTCATTTATTAACTCAACCCACCTACGTTGCCTCATGTTCAGCTGTTTTTGATCGAAAGCGAACGTGGTGGCTGACGCTCTAAGCAGAAAGGAACGAGAACCAATTCGAGTACGAGCGATGAACATAAAAATTCGCATGAATCTCAACTCACAAATCAAAGAAGTTCAACGAGAAGCACTTACTAAAGAAAATATAGGAAATGAAATAATGAAGAAGTATGAGAAGCAACTCGTTATGCGGGAAGATGGAATTCGATATTTTGCAAATCGTATTTGGGTACCAAAGTTGGGTGGATTAAGGAAGTTGATATTGAACGAGGCACATAAGACAAGATACTCGATACATCCCGGAGTCGGAAAGATGTATCAAGATCTTAAGACACATTATTGGTGGCCTAATTTAAAGACAGACGTTGCAACATATGTTGGGGAGTGTTTAACTTGTTCCAAGGTCAAAGCAGAACACCAGAAGCCGTCAGGGTTACTTCAACAACCAGAAATCCCAGAATGGAAATGGGATGGTATTACCATGGATTTCATTACGAAGTTACCAAAGACTGCCTGGGGATACGACACCATTTGGGTGATTGTTGATCGTCTCACCAAGTCTGCACATTTCTTGCCTATAAAGGAAACGGATAGAATGGAGAAACTATTACGATTGTATATAAAGGAAATTGTTTCAAGGCATGGAATACCTATTTCCATTATATCTGATCGTGATAGTAGATTTACCTCAAAGTTCTGGCAATCACTACAAGAGGCCCTAGGAACTCGTTTGGATATGAGCACCGCATATCATCCGCAAACCGACGGGCAGAGTGAAAGAACAATTCAGACTCTTGAAGACATGCTCAGGGCATGTGTGATCGATTTTGGAAACGGATGGGATAAGTATCTACCATTAGCAGAATTCTCGTATAATAATAGTTATCATGCGAGCATTAAAGCTACACCATTCGAAGCATTGTACGGAAGGAAGTGTAGATCTCCTATCTGTTGGAATGAAGTAGGAGATCGACAATTAACTGGTCCCGAGATCATACATGAAACGACTGAGAAGATAGTACAAATCAAGGAGAGATTGAAAATAGCCCGTAGTCGCCAAAAGAGCTACGCCGATGTCCGAAGGAAACCATTAGAGTTTCAGATCGGTGACATGGTTATGTTAAAGGTGTCACCTTGGAAAGGTGTAATACGTTTTGGAAAAAGGGGTAAACTAAACCCAAGGTATGTAGGCCCGTTCAAGATCATCGAACGCATTGGACCGGTAGCTTATCGACTCGAGTTACCGCAACAACTCGTCGGAGTACATAATACTTTTCACGTCTCAAACCTTAAGAAGTGTCTTGCAAAGGAAGACCTCACCATTCCTCTTGAAGAAATCCATGTCGACGAGAAACTACAATTCATCGAAGAACCAATCGAAATCATGGATCGTGAAGTTAAACGGCTCAAGCAGAGCAACATACCGATCGTTAAGGTTCGTTAGAATGCTCGAAGAGGTCCTGAGTTTACTTGGGAACGAGAGGATCAAATGAAACAAAAGTATCCACACTTGTTTCCCGATGACGCAAAATAGGTACAATTTTAAAATTTCGGGACGAAATTTATTTAACGGGTAGGTACTGTAATGACCCGCACTTTTTCGATCATTCTATACTTATAAGATTAATATTTACATAAATTAAACCTTACCAACATGACAAGCAATCCAAATTGTTGAGACTTATGTCTTCGAAAAGAGTTTTACACAACGTTTGACCGTCTAGTTTGACCGATGATATCACGAACTATACAATATATGATAATTATACGTTTGTGTATATATATGTATATATACATATTTAACATGATCTAAGAATGTTTTAATACCTCATTTTGTATTAATAACAATAAGTTACAAGTATATTTTGAAACTACTAACTTAAGTTTTTAAAACGATAACCATACGTAACGTTATTTGACATAAATACTTATGACCTATAATGTTTATACATATATCGTATAAGTAATGTATTTAATCACTTTTTAAGGACTTAAATACATAAAACAATATAAGTGTATTCACAAAAGATAGCTATATTTGAATTCTCATTCCATTTTTCACAAAATTTCTATACGTATATCTAGAGTACATGTACTCGTATCATACCTAACCTCTATACGTATTTACTATTGGTATATACACATCAAATCACCACCAACCAGCCCTTGTTCAATGCCTTATGTATAAGGTAACTACTTTTGTTATCTAGTATGACAATTTCACATGATTAAAAGATTTTTTCACAAAATTACAAACTTATACACCTTTTACACCACCATTTATACTCCATTCCATTTTCATTTTACTACACATTTCCTTTAACAAAAACACACTCTTAAGAAACTCCATAACCATTCAGCTAGTATCCATGAAGATCTAGCCATAAAAACATCACTTAAACACCATAAGAAAAACCTTACAAAAACACTTCAAGAATCCTTTCAAGAACACAAGTTTACTTCCAATCTTTCATCCAATTCCATCACTCTTTTGGTTCTAGGTTCTTACTCCTCTTTTACAGCAATCTTGTCCAAGTAACTTGAGGTAGTAACTTTGTTCATAACCTTATTCGATTCATATATATATAGCTATCTTATTTTATGGTATAAAATTTTAACAACAAGAACATAGTTTGAATGTTTTCAAACTTGTTTGCAAACTAAATAGATCCTTCTAAATTAACTTTTAAAATACTTCAAGACCTGTAATATAACTTAAATATATGCTAATTTAACAAGGTATAACTTGGTTTTTCAAAGAACACCTTAAAAACTGTTTTTACGATGTCGGGGTGCAACCGGGGGCTGTTTTGGGTTGGATAATTAAAAACCATCTTAAACTTTGAATTGGAGGTTTATTTTCTGTAAAAATGATTTTTACTATGAATATGATAACACATAAAAATTTCATGATTTAACTCAAAGTATAAGTATTTTTAGAAAAATAATTATTTAAGGTTGTTTACATGATGGAAAATGATTAACTTCATAAGTTTCACTAAAGTTTGACCTATGACCTGTGATTTTGAATACAAACTAAGGTATTTACAGTTTATAGTCTTAAAGAGGGACTCGATCCAAGGAAGTGGCAAGTTGAACCAACGAAAACGGAGTTGTAACGAAGAAACTACGACCAAAACAAAATCGAATATCCAAGACTAGTTTAGCTACGAAAATAATTGGAGAAAATTAAATAAATCACATCTTTTTAAAATAACATGATATTTTATATATATGTACTCATAATTTAATTTTATATGGTTCAGGATCACCCGTAAACAATACGAGAAGATTAATCATAAGATCCCATGATTGTACGCAACACGTCATTTGACAACACCGGTACTTTATGTACGCAACACGTCATTTGACAACACCGGTACCGTGGGTCAAGATTAATCTCAACCAATACATATACGATGGGGGTTTTATTTATTTCGTTGGGGGTTTATTAAACACCTAAAAATGAACCATTTAAAATTGAATTACTAACATCGAACTGCTAACTACGGACTAAGGAATTATTAAAAGTATTAAAAGTATTATAAGTATATATATGTGACGATTGTTTAAAAAGAAAAGGTATTGATATATTATATATGGTTAGGTTTGTGATATCAATCGGAGACCAAGTCAAAATTACATATCTTCAAGACGAAAGTGAGTATATAGTCCCACTTTTAAACTCTAAGTATTTCGGGATGAGAATACATGTATTTTATGTTTTACGTTATGGACACAAGTAACTGAAAAATATATTCTACGTTGAGTTGTACCACTGGCATACTTCCCTGTAGCTTGGTAACTGTTATTTACAGCGGTATTGTAAACGCGAATCCTGTTGATAGATCTATCGGGCCTGACAACCCCAACCGGACTGGACGACCAGTATTCAACGGTTGCACAGTACTTCGTTTTGTGACTACACTTGGTACGGTGTAGTAAGATTTCATAATAAAGGGAATATGCGACGTGATTAAATGTTAAGTATGGTTACCAAGTGCTCAACCACTTAGAATATTTTTATTAAAATGTTTACATATGAAATCTTGTGGTCTATATATATATATATATATTGCTGCCGGCATTAAACCTATATCTCACCAACTTTATGTTGACGTTTTAAACATGTTTATTCTCAGGTAATAATTAGAAGCTTCCGCTGCAACATGTTGAATTTAAGCAAGATCTTGAGTATGCATATTTGTGTCAAAAACAAAACTGCATATCCGAGGATTTGTATTGTAAAATATGCTAGAAATCGTGTTGTTATCATCATATGTAAAGTTTGTAAGTCTAAGATTATCGCTAAACGATAATCATCTTTTTATTGTCTAAAGCTTGTATCAAAAATAAGAATTATGGTTTGTAATGTAAAATATATGCAGTTGTTCTTTTAAAAATGTCGCATATAGAGGTCAATACCTCGCTATGAAATCATACGTTATCTAACACGTTCTTATGGTTAAGGACGGGTTATGACATGTGGTATCAGAGCGGTAGTCTTAGCGAACCAGGTTTGCATTAGTGTGTCTAACCGAGAAGTCGTTAGGATACATTAGTAAGTCTGGACTTTGACCGGGTCTGATTTTAAAAACCATTGCTTATCATTGTTGGTTAAAATTTATATGTAAATATTATGTAGTACTAATGGGTTAGTTGTTGTGTGATAGATGTCGGGCTCAAAACTTGTTATCACATTCAGCGACTCCGAACCAGAATCTTCAGATGGCGTTTCAGTCATTAACCTATCCGATGACGAAAATAATATCTTTGGGGAAGACTCACAAATTCCGGATGAACCAACAATAAAGAACCCGGAAAGTAAACCCGAGGAGGAAAGTGAACCCGAGGAAGAAATACAGGAAATTACGAAAGACAAGTTCGAATTAGGAAAGAAACGAAAGGCTAATGAATTAGAAAATTCAAATCCCGAGTTTAGTGAGGATGATGTGGCACCAACTCCACTAGACACTACCACCCCTATTCCCGCTATTCCTATTCGTTCTATCCCGGCATCCAGTTCTTCAGTCCCACAGCCAAAATATAGGCAGACAGCTAGGATGAGCGTTAGGCGATTCATTGAACCTAAACGTCTTAGAAAATAGACCAAACGATGCGCTGCCGTATTAAACCATGGGATCATATAATGTTTTGTATAATATTATTAGTGTGGTTTGCTTAATGTTTGATGTAAGATAAGCATATGTAAAATAGTGAAGTGTGAAATGCAATAATTTTCCATGGTTAAGTATTATTTAGATGGTAGTAATTGATTCTGTACTAAGCTATTAAGTATGGACATTAACGGGTAGGTACTACCCTAGATATAATTATAAAACGCTAATAAGAAGAAAAGGCTTTTATAATAATACCTGGTTCATATAATTAATAAGCTATAATGTACTGTAAATATACACTACATCTATAATATTCCATGTGAATAATTATTTTCTTTTCATTCTTATAGAAGAATATGGCGCGATTGAACCGAATGACGGAACAAGAAATCCAGGAACTCATCAATCAGCGAGTGAACGACGGAATGTTATGGATCGAGGCTGCAAGAGGTGCTGCAGTTAACCCAAATCCTCGTGTGGGGTGCACTTACAAAACTTTTCAAGCTTGCAAGCCCTCATCATTCAGTGGAACAGAAGGACCAATCGGTTTAACCCGGTGGATAGAAAAGATGGAGACTGTGTTTAAAATAAGTGGTTGTGTTGAAAAGGACATGACCAAGTATGCATCGTGCACTTTACATGATAGTGCACTCACGTGGTGGAAAAATTATGTGAAGGCTGTAGGAGGAGATGTAGCTTATGATACTCCTTGGGAAGAATTCAAAACAATGTTAATCAATGAGTATTGTCCAAGGAACGAGGTTAGGAAGTTGGAAGATGAATTACGAAGCCTGAAGGTTGTTGGTACTGAAATCACCAACTACAATCAGCGATTCATGGAATTAGTTTTGCTATGTCCTGAATTGGTTCCAACCGAAGAACGGAAGATTGAAATGTACAAAGATGGTTTGCCCAAAAAGGTCAAGGCAAATGTTACAGCATCGAAACCTAAGACAATTCATGAAGCTATAACCATGGCAAACGAGCTAATGGATCAGGTCATCATGGATAAGAAAGTATCCAATACTGATGTGAAGGTATCAGGTAACAAAAGAAAGTGGAATGGAAATTATGATCGAGGTAACCAACAACAATCTTTTAAGAAACAAGAAATCACGCAAGGTGCGGGTAGTGGTTTAAGCTTTGGTTATAAAGGACAAAATCCTTTATGTAACCGATGCCACAAACATCACTCTGGCTACTGTAATGTGGTATGCAACAAATGTAATCGAAAGGGTCATCTTGCTGAAGATTTTAGGGCTCTCGTTACAAATACAAATGGTACCAAGACTCCTGCCACCAATGCAAATAGAACTGCTTTGGCTACCATTACTTGTTATGGGTATGGAAAACAAGGTCACTATAAGAGCCAGTGTCCGAATCCAGAGAAGAATAATGGATCTGCACGAGGAAGAGCATTTGTTATTAATGCTAGAGATGCGTGTGAAGACCCGGAGCTTGTTACGGGTACGTTTACCATTAATAACTTATCCGCATCTATTATATTTGATACTGGTGCTGATAGAAGTTACGTGTGTAGAGACTTTCACGCTAAATTGAATTGTTCATCATTACCTCTAGATGCTAAGTACATGATTGAGTTAGCTAATGGTAAACTAATTAAAGCCGATAAAATTTGCCGTGATTGTAAAATAAATTTAGCCGGAGAAACATTTAAGATTGATTTGATACCCGTAGAATTAGGAAGTTTTGATGTAATAGTCGGCATGGACTGGATGTCCAAAGTAGGAGCTGAAGTTGTGTGTGCCAAGAAGGCAATTCGCATTCCTTGTAAGGATAAAACGCCAGTAATGATTTATGGAGAGAAGGGTAACTCAAAGCTAAAACTCATTAGTTATTTGAAAGCTCAAAAGTGCTTGAAGAAAGGGTGCTATGCTATCTTAGCACATGTTAATAAAGTCGAAACGAAGGAAAAAGTGAAGAGCATTAATGACGTGCCTGTGGCAAGAGATTTTCCTGAAGTCTTTCCGGAAGAGTTACCGGGATTACCTCCATTTAGATCTGTAGAATTTCAAATAGATTTAGTACCAGGAGCTGCACCAGTTGCCCGTACTCCATATAGACTTGCACCGTCCGAGTTAAAAGAACTTCAGAGTCAGTTAAAAGAATTACTGGATCGTGGATTCATACGACCAAGTACTTCACCATGGGGAGCTCCGATTCTATTTGTTAAAAAGAAAGATGGATCTTTTAGGATGTGTATAGATTATCGTGAATTAAATAAGTTAACTATCAAGAATCGGTATCCACTACCGAGAATTGATGACTTATTTGATCAACTGCAAGGATCATGTGTTTATTCGAAAATCGACCTAAGATCGGGCTATCATCAACTACGCGTCAAAGAAGAAGATATACCGAAAACTGCTTTTCGGACACGTTATGGTCATTACGAATTTTTGGTCATGCCGTTTGGATTGACGAATGCGCCAGCTGTATTCATGGACCTCATGAATCGAGTTTGTAGTCCGTATTTAGATAAGTTTGTTATTGTTTTCATTGATGATATTCTTATCTATTCCAAGAGTGAGCAAGAGCATGAGCAGCATTTAAGGTTGATATTAGAGTTGTTGAGAAAAGAACAGCTATATGCTAATTTTTCTAAGTGTGCTTTTTGGTTGAAAGAAGTGCAATTTCTTGGCCACGTTGTTAGTAGCAAAGGAATTCAGGTTGATCCAGCAAAAATTGAAGCCATTGAAAAATACCTACAAAAACCCTCTCAAAATCACGATTTTTCACCGTTATTCATCAAATTTTTTGCTAAAATCATGTTGAGAAGAATCCTACCAAGAAGTTTTTCAAGGAGATCGGTAATTTCTGCATCTAAACACTCTTTAATCCGGAATTTTAGTGTTCTTAAGCATAATTTTACCTAATTTGATTTTGATGATTTCTAGTTTAATTGTGCTTAAATTGTTTGTATATTATGCTTTTATAACCTAGATTGATGCTATTTAACATGATTAGAAGCCTTAAACTTCAAATTTTTAACAATCTAGGGTTTGTGTTCTTGAGCAAAATTGGGGCTTTTTGATATAAACGGGTTATGGCCGAATTTTATTGTTAGTTCATGCTTAATTAAGTAATGTAACATATTTAGGTTGCTAAATGATCAAAACTTTGATCCTAAACATGATTTTTGAGCATTAAAGTGGATTTTTTAAGTCAAAAATGCATGAACGACGTTATTTTGATATGAATGTCATTTGAAACTTGTTTAATTGCTAGTAATGATTATTTTGATATGTTATTTGAGTTGAATGCTTAGAAACATTGTATACATTTTCATATATATTTATTTGTAAAAGTGTAGAATTGTTAATTTTATAAAATTGTGTATAAGTTTAATATTGTTTAAACATGTCATTATGATTGTTTTGATTTATAATTTTGCTAACACTAATGCATATTTGGATGCACAAAAATTGTGTTTAATGTGTTTTACAGACTGAAAGGGGTGAATCTTCATCCGCTTCCCAGGCTCACAATGCTCCTCCTGAGAATGCAGACAAACAGGAGATTAACGACCAATACAGACAAAATCTACCGCATCAATTCATTTCATATTCAAATATACAATTGGCAGATTTACACCCTAATTTAAGATTTGACAGACATTGGATAGATTATCCAAAATATCAGAGGAACTTACACATTCTTCAGTCTAAGAATGTTGAAGTGCCCAGGGTGATAGATTGGAAACCGTTAGAAATAGTGGGATTAGCCGAGCCAATCAGAGAATTACTTACACAAAGGTATGGTAATTCTACTTTTAATGATTGGGAACGATTATTCAATATACTTTGGCCTGCATGTAGAGAATGGTGTGTGGAATTATTATGTAGTGTTGAAATAAATGATCGGGTAGCTACCTTAACCGATCGGAGCTTTATTAGATTTTTGTTAGGAGGTGTGATGCGCCATATGTCTCTATTAGATATGGCTCAGGCTTTGTGTATATATACTCCTGAGGAACTAGCATCTCTATTAGATATGAATGGAATATGGAGTAGAATGACTAGCCATAACCGATTTCGTGGGGGATATTACTCTTACACTGATATTAATAGAGCTGAACTAAGAGTGATCCATAGGTTTTTAGCAAACTCGATTACACAGTGAGGTAGGAACAAAGAGAAGGTTAATGAAAATGATTTATTTTACCTCATGTGTATTCGAGACCCACATAGCATTGTGAGTATACCTTATTGTGTGGGTTATTATTTATCGGTAATGGTTAGGGGTATGCGGCCTAATAGTATAATAGGAGGTGGTATCTTTATTACTTTAATTGCTGAGTATCTTAATGTGGATAGAAGTCAGGGGGATTATTAATTGCAGTACCAGAACCCCGTGATAGAATTGGTTTGCAAGTGTATCATGGTGCAAAGGTTTTAAAAAAATGACATAACGCTGCAGTACCATATGATGGCGCGCATCCACAAGTAGAAAGAGATCAGGAGCAAGGTAATGCGGGAGGAGGGAATCAGATGACAGAAATGCAAATTTTATTGGCCCAAAATGAGTATGAAATGGCTAGACAACGAGCATTTACAGATTGGCAATATCATCAAAGCCAAATCATAAGCCATTATGCCTACATAAATACAAACTACATTCCTACTCAACCGGTCATATTTCCTCCCTGGACTATACAGACCCGACCACCGTTCCCTACATATAACCCAGCTCAAGCATTCTACAGCACTTACGGCTATGAATGGAATCACTACTGGAACCATCCTCATCAACCGTAATTCTCTTTTATTCCTATTTTTATTTATTTTGTAACTTGTAATTTTATACTTTTAATACTTCTTTTGATACTGTAATAGTTTTTATAATTTTCTAACTTTTATTATTAGATTTTAATAATTTTTTGAATGTGGAGTGATATACCCAACTTCAAAAATATATATATATATGTTTGTAGTTTATCTCATGTACAAAACAGGGTAAAATAGCGCACTTTCAAAGACTGGCATTAAGTTCAGCAAAAGCAACTAATTTTGATGACAAGATGCAAAATATATGTGAAATAACAACTGCAGGAATGAACAAATGATGTGCACCATCCAAACAAACAACAATATGTTTGGAAACTTTGGTAAAATTTAATCATTTTTCTACGCTAATCACCCGCAATAATTTAAATTGTTACTGATTTCTTGCAAATGAGGGCATTGCAAGATCTTAAGTGTGGGAAGGGATTAAATTCTTTCGGATTTTAAAGGTTTGACTTATACACTTGGTTTAATAGCCACCGTTAAACTTTACTAGTAACGCAGTAGTTGTATTAGAATCTAGTGCTCTCTGATAATAAAGAACAGCCCTAGTCTTATATACTGACTACCCACTTCTAGTAAAAAAATTTAAAAATTTTTAACTAAATGAACTCAAAATCATGTTTATACATATTTATGAACGATAAAACTAGGTGTTAACACCGAAATTATTGTTACCTCGGAAAGGACATAAATTAAGAAACAACCCAAAACGCTTGAATTCATTTAAAATGGAATAGAAGAGAATAAAAAGGCAAAGAAAGAAAAATAAAAGCCAAGTGTGGGAAATATTTACCAAGTTATTTAGAACATATATCACATAGTTTTGTACAAATAATTGAAGATACTTTTGTTTTGGACGATATTAGTCAGTTTTACCCAGTTTATTGTGATATAAATGGAATTTAAAAGGAAGTAAAGTCTTCCGAGAAAAAGATACGCGCTTTTTGATTTTGGTCAGGAAGTTGTCGTCCAGACCAGTTGTAGAGTCTACGAAAAACCTTGAAAAGTTTTCTCAAAAATCAGCTGGAAATCCACGGACCTCAGCATCAAACAGGGTCGCCAAGTGGTCAGACTTATCCTAACCATGAGAGGATCTGTCTCGTACAATGGGGGGCACCATGTAAATTAGCTTATAAGACTAATGAATTAGATCCCCAGAAAGGATAATCTCCTTAAAGATTAAAAATCAGCTTTTAAGCCTGATATTACTCAATCCTTGAGATTGAACTTAAAGATTGAGATTCAAACTCATGGAATTCAATGATATCTAAACTCGAGCTTGAACGAGAAAATATTTTGAACAAATTACAAACCGATTTATTTTCTGAAAACCCATTTTCAATGCGTTCATTACCATTGAACGTAAAATCCTAGGAATTCACCTGGAATTCATTAGGTCACCTGAACCAAATCGGGTGTTAACCGTAAGAACGGTGGTTGCATAGCATGGTCGAAGACAGGACCTTGTGCCAGATCGAAAAACTATAGGGTGATCTTTACTATTGCTCCTACAAAGGATAGTAATTGCATCCGACACGTTGTGGACCATGAACATATGCATGTCATTAGACATTGCCTTAACAGTTGCTTGTTCAACGCTTTCCTTTACAACCGGACGGTAGTTTACCGAAAGGTAATATACGGAGCAAGTATGCTGGACGTGTTACTTTCCTAATACAAGGTTAGCAAGTGGGTGACACAAAACCATAAGTTTTGAGCTAAAATTTTAAAAAAAAGGAAACCCACAAACCCACAAAAACATTTTGCAAATACCGGTGAAGGGTTATTCCGAAAAACTTATCTAGGGTAAAAGCTAGATTGAAATTTCAAAAGATCAAATGTTTTCATAAAGATTCAATTTCCTAAAGGATCTAAATTTTTATATTCATGTGGGACTGTAAACCACATCGTTACTACCATTGTTCATACCGCCGTATTAAAATCACTGATGTACAAAGTATGAAGAATAAAGAAGTGATTCTAGTAAAGTTTTATTTAAGCTCTATATTGTTTGAGGACAAGCAACGCTCAAGTGTGGGAATATTTGATAATGCTAAAAACGAACATATATTTCATAGCATTATCCTTCAAGAAAGACAAGTTTTAGTTGCAATTGTTCTATTTACAAGTAATATTCGTTTAAAAAATAAAAGGTGAAGACAAAAGACAGAATTGACGATTTGAAGACGCAAACGACCAAAAAGCTAAAAAGTACAAAGTACAATCCAAGTGGTTCAATTTATTGATGAGAAACGTCTCAAAATTACAAGAGTACAAGCTGCAAAACTCAAAGTACAAGATATTAAATTATACGAAAAGGCGTTCGAAAATCTGGAATCGAGAAATGAACCAACTATTAACGTGCGACTCAACGGACCTGAAATTACAAGTTAACTATGCACAAGAATATAATATAATATATAATTAATTATATATGTATATTAAATTATAAAATAATCAGCAGCCCACGTTTTAAATCAACAAATGAGCTGGAATCCAAAGCTCCGCGACTGCGAAGCTGTGAAGAAGAAAAATACCGCACTCGCGGAGCTGTACAGTTCAAAGTGGGCCTATAAAAGGCCGCGCATTCTGCTCGATTCATCACACCATATTCAATCTTATCTCTTAATCTCTCAATATATATTTATATATATTAATTTTAATTTTAATTTTAATATTAAGTTAATAATAATAAGGTTATAGTGGCGAATGTTTTAAGTTTGTAAGCTAAAATTCTGTCCGTGTAACACTACGCGATTAATACTCATTGTAAGTTATGTTCAAACTTTTTAAATTAATGTCTCGTAGCTAAGTTATTATTATGCTTATTTAAGCTGAAGTAATCGTGATGTTGGACTAAATATTAAGACTGGGTTATTGGGCTTTGGACCATAATTGGGGTTTGGACAAAAGACCGACACTTGTGGAAATTGGACTATGGGCTATTAATGGGCTTTATATTAATTAAATGATATCTCGTTGATTTAATATAGAGATTTATAATTTGACGTGTTTATATATAACCACATACGCTTGACTGGGTATGGTGGGCGAGATATCTATAAATACTAATAATTGTTCATTTGACCGGACACGGGGATGGATTAATAGTCACTGGACTCATTAAAATAGGGGTGTATTACATTCAAGGGTAATTGGTTTAATTGTTAACAAGGTATTAAAACCTTGGATTACACGCAGTCGATAACCTGGTGTATTCATTAAACAAAGTATTAAGACCTTGTTACAGTTCGAATCCCCAATTAGTTGGAATATTTCGGGTATAAGGTTAATTTGGCGAAGACTCTCGCACTTTATAATTATGAACGATGGACTATTATGGACAAAACCAGATGGACATATCGAATAATTCAGGACAAAGGACAATTAACCCATGGTAATAAATTAAAATCAACACGTCAAACATCATGATTACGGAAGTTTAAATAAGCATAATTCCTTTATTTTATATCTCATCGCACTTTTATTTATCGTCATTTTATTTATAGTCATTTACTTTATGCTTTAAATTAAGTTATATTTATATTTAATATTTTACATTAGGTTTTAATTGTGACTTAAGACATAAAATCGACAAACCGGTCATTAAACGGTAAAACCCCCCTTTTATAACAATAATAATATTACTTATATATATATTTTTATACAAATATAGTTTAAAATAAATATAGCGTTAGACTCAGCTAGCTCCCTGTGGAACGAACCGGACTTACTAAAAACTACACTACTCTACGATTAGGTACACTGTCTATAAGCGTTGTATCAAGGTTTAGGTTTATCCATTCAATAAATAAATAAATAACTTGTGTAAATTGTATCGTATTTAATAGTATTTCGTAGTAAAAATTAATAGTATTACGTACTACACCTCGTACACATCAGACCTCACGAACAATACCCCCGAATAATACCCATCACCTCCATAGCTATAACCCATAATTTCCTTAGCTCTATCCCGCTCGTAAAACCCGTTTTGAAATAACTCGTTCATGACCTCGTTGTAGTATTTTATGTATAATACTACTAATAATAATACTCCTAACTATGAAATTAATAATAATATTAATTTTAATAATAATAATAATGATAATAATAATAATAATAATAATAATAATAATAATAATAATAATAATAATAATAATAATAATAATAATAATAATAATAATAATAATAATAATAATAATAATATAAATATATATAGAGAGTAGAGATCGAGAGATATTGAATGTGTAAACTGAATCCTGAATTCGTTCGTTTTATAGAGACTTGGCACACCTACCCCCCTCATGCACTCGCATGAGTTTGTGAGAGGGATCTCATGCGAGTGCATGAGCCACCTTTCCAGCTAAATTTTGATCAACAAAAGCTACTACCGACACTTTTTATATATATTATTTAATATATAATATATTTAATCTTTAGAATTAATTAAATATTATATTATATTCTCGTGCATAGTTGTTTTGTAATTTTAGCACCGGTGAATTGTACGTTGACGTTCGATTTACATACCGGTTCCGGTTTTTCGAATGTCATTTCGTACGCTTAGAAACCTGTACTTTACGTTTCGCGACACGTACATTTATCAATAATTAGACTTATTTCACCAATAATTATACTAATTGAAAAGTAACTTATTCATTTGAGTGTTTTGGTCATTTGCTTCTTTAAATCATCGGCTCGTTATTTATTAAAATATATTAAATAATATTATTTTAAAATTTTTAATACAAGAAAATTAAATATAATCAAATTGTTTTATATCTATTTTAATATATGCTAATATTATATTTTATTATGTAGTAATATATATATATATCATTATTTAGAAATTTGTATAACATATATATATATATATATATATATATATATATATATAAAATCAAAATCTTTATTTAACGATTTAACGTTCAGTATTTCAAAACTAATATATATATATATATATATATATATATATATATATATTCAAAGTTTATTATATATAATTTAAAATCGTTTAAACAATAGAAATTATTATATCACCTAACGTTTACGCTCTATAACTTAATTTGATATAATTCATTTATGCGCCAACGTTTATTTTAACTTCTCAAACATTCTAATTAACATAACTAAATATCTATCGAATCGATAAACAAGTGTTACTGTTTATTTAATTAGTTTGAAATCATATATATATATATATATATATATATATATAATATTCATAAACATGTTTTAAATATACGTTGCAAGTTATTTATTTATTTAATAATTAATATTCCAACCTATTGTATATATTCAAATTATGTTATTTAAACAAAAACATTTTAATAATCAAATTCTATTGAATCGAAAAATGTTTCCGCACGTTTGAAACTAAATCAATTGAATATTATGAAATTTAGTTCTCCACTAACTTTTGTCTAACTCTCGTTACTTGACATTTTGTTTGCCAATCATTCCGAATACCATTAAAAAGAAACGATTTCTCAAATCAACGTGGGCCTCGTAACAGAGACCCGTAACAATATCCTAATCCTTAAGGGACTTGATAAATATCTTTTAATTCAACCGTTTGACATTATCTTTTAACTTTGATAATTTAATATATTCCATAAATATGGAAATCAATAAGTCTAATGTACGGTATCATATACGTAATACTTCGTTAATGTTTTCAATTTGTATTTATATATATATATATATATATATATATATATATATATATATATATATATATATATATATATATATATATATATATATATATATATATATATATATATATATATATATATATATATATATATATATATATATATATATGCACATCAAGTTAAATATAATGGTTCGTGAATCGTTGGGAATAGTCGAAGAGTAATTTAATATATGAACATAGTTCCAAAATTTTCGAGACTCAACATTACAGACTTTGCTTATCGTGTCGGAAACATATAAAGATCAAGTTTAAATTTGGTCAAAAATGTCCGGGTTGTCATAATGTTGGTGCATAAAAGGCCCAAGTTCGGATCAACCACTATAAGGCCCAAATGGGTATATAAGGGTGACTTAGTATTCATTTGGAGATTGATGATCTTCCATAAACCCTATTAGATTCCAGGCGTGTTTCTCTCTACCAAAACAGATCCGAAAAATCCACAAGTTGAATTAACGACTCTAGGTTTCGATCTAATCAATCATCTTGATTGGTTCGACTAAATCGACACCCGAACATCACGAATTCGCTAGAACATCGATCCAAAAATCCAAACGCTCCAACAACGTGGAACCTTTCTTTCTCGCTCGCCTGTCTTAATGAGTTAAGCAGATTCTGATTCATGTGATCGTTCTCTGATGCATTGGTGTTTTCACTCCCCACTCTCCACCTTAACAAAATGTTTCCACTATATATCTGGAGTAGTCAACAGAAGTACGTCGGATCCGAGTAGAAAAAATGAACTAAGAAGTAGGGCATAGAACAATGGATCAAATCATTCAACAAGATCTGTTCGGATCAGACGAGGATGAATGGGATTGGTTTGACCTCTCGCTCGAAATACACCCGTTGTTGACATATGTCCCATGCCACGTTTCGTGAACACCTATGCTCGAGAGTTAATGAATTGTGATATAACGCCGAATAAGTCACAACTATATTCCCGACTGTAAATCCATAAAGTAGTTTAGGGGAGATAAAATAGTGGGCCCTAAATGTCTCGAGACGACACCACGTTACATCATAATAGCATGACTAATTGGAGGCGAAAAGTCGGTTGAGCGCTAACGCTTTATATTATACTAATTAAGGGCATTTTCCTTATTAGTAAAGTTGCTTAAGGGAAATGAGAATACAATATAGAAGATCTGGTCAAATGGTAGAAAAATATATGGATTCGTTAGGAATCAATAGTTGTTGGCTGATCATACGAGTCACAACCGGTCGGAAAGAGGAGAGATCAATGACGGAGCTACTAGATAGTTGTTGTAAAGGAAAGGACAAGACCACCTTTCATACATTTATACTGGTCCATACATTCGAATAGCGATTGAAAGATCGGGAGATTGCATCTACAAAGCACTTCCAGCTGGGTTGACGGTTGTGTGGCCCTCATTCAGATGGAAGTAGGAAATCAATCCTGACACGATCGATGACTTAGTATCCTTCTCTGCTTCAACTCAACCACCTATCTAACATTTTGGAAAAGATCCAATATATAGCATCTACCTAACTTTTAAGCCCTTTACCAATCAAGGTCTTATCATTATTTTGTCGTAAATCTTAAAATCTTATCCTTATTTAGTCGTAATCCTTTCATAATTCTAATCCCGTTGATTATGGAAGTTAGTTAAGAAGGACTAGACTTGATTAAGGATATCTAGGTCTATGATTTTACTATAAATACAAACCATAACCTCATTCGTTCCACACTCTCACAACAAACATCTAACCATCTACGATACATGAGATACGGCCTTAGCCTCTCACCTAGGGTTTTACGTACAGTACCCCGTGTAGGGTTTTTCCCTTAGCCGACAATTAGACTTCGGCCACCAGCCATAACCACCCATTCGAAATCATCATCTCAACTAGGGTTAACCACGGTAACCGGACCGGAGTGTTAATGCCGTTGATCTCTAAAAACCCCTCTCTTGCACTCGAACATACTTCTTGCCCTAGTCACAGGTTAGCCGCAGGAAATGTTTGATCAACAGCTACCAGCAATTAACCATCAACTACAAGCTACCGGCTATTAGCTACAAAGCTATCAGCTACAAACTATCAACTACTCAGCTAGTTTTGCTAGACATAGAGTATGTTTGTCAAAATTAACTGGTAGCCAGAAGTTTATAGCTGGTAACTGTTAGCGTTTTATATGTATTTAGGTATTTGTCAGAGTAAGCCGAAACCGTTAAAATAATGAGTAAAATGACAAAAAACTAGAAACTTTTTTCAAACGCTAGTTTACTTAATTTTTAATTTTTCACTTTGTCACAAAAAAAATAATAAAAAATAAATAAAAAATAAAACTAAGCTCTTTTTAACTAAACACAATTTTTTATTATATATAAATTTTTTCATAAAATATAAAAACTAAAATCCCTAAAAAAAACTAGGAAAAGCTTTCAACTAAACAAACCTAAAATAAATTACCAAATTACATAACACGATTGACGATCCCATTACACTCTTTTTCCCAAACTTATTACGCCACAGTTATGCCTGAAAAAACTTCCATTAACCTCGCCAGCCATTAGAATTGTTTTAATTAAATTTCGATGGCGATTAAACTGTGAATTACTCATTTCAATTCATCGACTGCATGTTAGATCTCTGTTACCGTTAGTAATTCAGTTTTAATTTGGTACATATACATGCATACATGAAAATTATATACATACATACCTACATTATGCATAATACTACACACATACATACATATAAATACATACATACATACATACATACTATGTATAATTTCAAGCGTCAATTGATGTGTGCATACATACATTTTACTGTTTCAATTCTGTATTTACTTTTTATAATTCTTTAATAATGTAATTGCTATTATGAGTTTTGTAGAATTTTTGAGAGATAGTGAAATGGAGAAGGCTAGTACTATGGACTACATCAATAAGATGTTTCCTACAGGTTGGTTTATTTTACCTTTTGTCAGTGTTTTCTTAAATCAGATCATTAATTAATGAGATATTGCACATTACTACAATCTAGAGAAATTATTGCATAAGTGAAGGACATAATGCGAAAACTTAATTAGGGTTGTATATAGAATGCTAAAGTGTATCATGATATCCTAACTCTAGTTCTGTTGTGTTTTTAAATCGTTTTCTTGTATGAGTTTTGTGTCTTGGATTAATATTGGAACTTGGTCGCCGTTAATATATTATTTATATTATTAAGATAGTCTAGTGTTTGGGTCTTGATTTCGTTACAAGAGGTTTACAAGAGGTCTCAGGTTCAAACCTCGGCATCATGGGTGGCTAGGCAAAGGGTCAAAAACGGCCACGGGATAACCCATATAAGCAGCGTACATCTGACTAAAAGTACTCCCCTTTCCTGGTAGCCTGAACACAGAAAAAATCTTATACGTTCACGTTTACATTTGGTTGTTATTTAGAAGCATCATTGTCGGGAGTTGAGCCACTGATGCAGAAAATACACAGTGAGATTCGTGTTGTGGATGCTGAAATTCTAGCAGCCGTCCGTCAACAGGTTATATGACATTTCTTTTTGATCTTTTCTTTTTCTTTTTAAAATTATGTAATAAGTAAAGTAATGGTTGGACCAAAGGACTTCTGGACTAGCGGTATCAAGTGAGCTCACCAACCACCAACCATGAGGTTGTGAGTTCGAGTCCCGTCGTGGACAAAAAGGGTGTATGTGTTTGCTGTTCCAAAAAAAAAAAAAAAAAGTAACGGTTGGAGTTTGAGTTGGTTACATACTAAAGTGTCAGTTAATTTCCTTTTTATGATCATCATCATTTTAAGTGTTCATAAGATTTCATAATGTTGCCTTATTTGGGGTAACCTAACTACCTAAGTAATGTGATTGTTTTACTTTTTCGTATCCAGAGTAATTCAGGAACTAAAGCAAAGGAAGATCTAGCTGCAGCTACCTGTGCTGTGGAGGTCCGTCATCATTTAGAGATTTGTTGGCAGTTTATTTATTCATTTGTTTATAATGCCAGTTTTGTTAACCTTGTTTCAATGGTTTACGCACTTAATATTTCGTGTGCTAAACTTGAGTATTTTATTTTTAGCAGGAACTCATGTATAAGGTTAAAGAAATCAAAACCAAATCCGAGCAAAGTGAAACAATGGTTCAAGAAATATGTCGCGACATAAAAAAGCTGGATTGTGCAAAGAAACATATAACAACCACCATCACGGCTCTCCACCGTCTTACCATGCTAGGTTGGTAAAAAAATATTTAGCTGTTTTTTTTTGTGTGGAAAAGTTACTAAGCAGGTAAAATTTATCTTTAAAGATAAGGGGACACCTAATTAACTATTCTTTGAACAGTGTTCCTATTCTTACCATTCTGTTTGTTTTAACAACATAAAAAGTGACCGAATAAATGAAGAAGTGGAATGAACTCATATTGCTTTTTGAAATAATGCGTAGTGCATTTTTAAGCCACTATTTCCAGTGAAGTGTAGTATGCTTGGAGTACTTTAGAAGACATTATATCCATACAGAATCATATGTTTAGTGTTTTGAGTCTACACGTTCTTACCACGAATTCCTACTAACTGTGCCAGTCTCTGCTATCGAGCAACTTCAAGTATTGGCTTCAAAACGAAAATATAAAGAGGCTGCTGCGCAGGTAGAGGTATGTAAAGCTGGATATCGACTAGTTTTCATGTACAAGTAACATAAGAATCACTTGTATCTCATATATGATAAAGACAATTAATTAGTTATATTAAGTAATCCCCTTAATCTACTACAATATATTGATTTAACCATTATATAATGCTATTTAATATATACACTGAAATGGAGGAATATTTTTCGTTACTCACTAATTTATAATCTTATGTTTTTTAGGCTGTCAACCAGTTATG
Source organism: Rutidosis leptorrhynchoides (assembly GCF_046630445.1). Lineage (NCBI taxonomy): Eukaryota > Viridiplantae > Streptophyta > Magnoliopsida > Asterales > Asteraceae > Rutidosis > Rutidosis leptorrhynchoides. The sequence goes on from NC_092342.1 coordinate 219,140,803, forward strand.
TAGTCATTTAGATGCGTATAGAGATATTCCGAAGATCTCTGAGCTAAGGGAGAAGTTCAAGAACATTAAACAAATTCTCAAGTCTCATGTGTTTTCTGATTTCTCTAGGTATGTAAATTTAAATATTTATGGAATTTGTTACTAGTATTAATACGTGCTCAATTTATTTGTAGTGTGTTTATGCTTGTTATTTTCGTCCGTAACCTATTTGATATTTTATTGAATCATATTACTTTTTAATATTTTCCAACTGTTTAATCTCAGCTTAGGCAGGTTAAGAATCAGAGGAAAGTAATTTGTTGCAGCATTTATCAGATGCTTGTTTGGTTGTTGATGCACTCGAGCCATCAGTGAGGGAAGAATTGGTGAAGAACTTTTGCAATAGGGAGCTTATCTCATATCGACAAATATTTGAAGGAGCTGGTTTGTTTTCCATTACTATTTGCGAATTTGGTGTTTCAATATAACTTTGATGTCCTTTCTACTAAACACTTTTTGGATTGTATTAGAGCTAGCAAAGCTAGATAAAACAGAGAGGAGATATGCTTGGGTTAAACGTCGATTACGAACAAATGTAGAGATATGGAAAATTTTTCCTCCTTCTTGGCATGTCGATTACCTTATGTGTATTCAATTCTGCAAATTGACCAGGTTTAACGTTTTTTGTTCTAAGACACAGTATAATATTATGCTTTTTAATCATTTGACCATTATTTTAGCATTGCTTATGTGATTTCATTTTCATTAATTGCTAAATCAAATTTTATAAGCTCGTAAATAAGTTTTCTTGATGTTAGGACACAGCTTATGGAGATCTTTGACGGCTTGAAAGAGAAGCCAGACGTTGGAACACTATTGCTGGTAAATGCTGAAGTGGCATTATTTGATTGTTATTTTTTTTTCTTAAAATAGTTTAGGTTCTAAAATCGACCTGCATTGTAGCTTTTCTAGTATCCATATTATTAGTGTGAGGTTAAAATAGTTGGAACCAACAAATGGTGATGAGTTGTCATAATAAAATGGATCAGTGTTCTCATCAAACATTTGTTAGTTTAATAATATATCCGGTCGATTACTAAATTGCCATGATAAATCGAGTTTCATATGTGCAGGCCTTGCAACGAACAATAGAATTTGAGGAAGAATTAGCTGAAAAATTTGGTGGTGGTATCGGTACCAAAAGCATTACAAGCGACATTGATGAAGTATACAAAGGAGAAGACAGTAATCAAATTGTAATAGATATACGAAAGAAATACGAGAAAAAACTGGCTGCACGTCATGGAAACGAAGATGATGTATGTGATACTTGTTGCTTAATTTACATATTTCCACTTAATTTCTAATTCCATCTTCACTTTTTCTTTTTCTGCTTGTAAATGGTGTCACATTTTACGTACTATTTTTCTGATGTTAGGATAAAGATGCAAATGAAGATAAGGTTGTACCCGGAGCTGGGGTATGTTTTACCTTGTAATTAGTGTCACTTTATACGTTGTTAATTACTTGTTTCTTATTTAAATGTCTAAGATTTGCAATGCAGTTTCACCTTGTTAATGGAAAAATAATCACAACGGACAATTTACAAAGCGGAAACAAACCCGTTTGATCAATACTTTCCCGACCCGTATGAACCCGTGAGGATGCTAACAAACAAGCTATACCACAATCACCATAAATCAGCCCCAATTCTGTCCCAAATCAGCAAATATGAAATAAATAAGCACACACAATACACACGAGACTTTTTACGTGAAAAACCTCTTAAAATCGAGAGTAAAAACCACGGGACTCGTAAGCCACTTAAATTCCACTATCATCAACAAGAGAGCAATACAATAATCCTTCTCTAGATCAACTAGAGGCATACAACATCATCATACTCTTGAACAACAATAATCAACAAGTATATGAAACAATTAAAGATAAAAGATGAATGAATCACCCAATAATCTGCTCTCTGTTCCAGCAGCAAAATCACGAGCTACAGACCTCTTTAGACGAATTCAACGGTTGAAAATGTTGGCACTGATGTCAGGAAGACACAGCCCAAAAATGAAGAAGATTCAACTGTCGGATCTCCGGGGATCGTCTCTTTTATGGACTGCTGTAGCTAAAAACGGAAATTGGGGTTTTCTCCCTTTTTCTTAAAACTCTCTGATCTCTCTCTTTTAATCAAAAAATGAATCTGCACTTGGAGTTCAAAATGCCTAGAATGCTTGACCAAGTCAACAAGCATTTTGGGTCTAATTTGTTGGATTTTGACATTTGGGCTAAGTATTCCTCATATTTGGAAACTTAAATATAAACCCAACAAATCTTCCCCTTTTCAATTATGAGGAAGGGATCGCCATCCCGACGATCGAGCAACATACCTTGAGCTTCTCACTTGCTAAAGCCTTTGTGAACATGTCGGAACCATTATCATCTGTATGAACTTTATCAAGTTCAAACAAACCATCTTCAAGACGTTCTCTAATCCAATGATACCTCACAATAATATGTTTTGTCCGCTTATGATACATAGAATTTCTAGCCAAATGAATCGCACTCTCATTATCACAAAGAACTACATATCGTGATTGCTTAAATTCAAGGTCTTGTAGAAACCTTTTCATCCACAATAGTTCTTTGCACGCTTCTGTTGCTGCCATATACTCAGCCTCGGTTGTTGACAATGCAACACACTTTTGTAACCTTGATTGCCATAAAACCGCTCCCCCTGCAAAAGTCATCAAATATCCAAAAGTGGACTTCATGTTATCTTTGTTTCCTGCCATATCTGAGTCTGTATAACCAACAAGCATCGGTTCTCCATTTCCAAACGTGATACCCAATTTTGAAGTACCTCGTAAGTATCTCATAATCCATTTAACTGCTTTCCAATGCTTCTTACCCGGATTTGACATAAACTGACTAACAACACCTACCGCATGAGCTATATCAGTGTAACAACCCGACTTCATAAACCCAAAAACGCGTACCCAAAAAAAAATTCTATGGCAGTGCATCTGGACGGCGTCCAGAATCCTGGACGGCGTCCAGCTCAGAAATATGGGACGGCGTCCAAAGTTTGGGACGGCGTCCAGCTCAACACAACTGGGACGGCGTCCAATCAATTGGGACGGCGTCCCAATGGCCTTCCAGCTACTGATCACGGGTCCAACTCACACGAGCGGAAAACCCGCTTCCCGACATTTTCAAACGAAACCCTTTTTACCACAAGTCAATATAAGTGGAACTAAGAGATTTTCATCATCAAATCAAGTTTTACATCGACGGGCCCACATCGCCCATTTTACGAGTTTCGTTCAAAAATAAAAGTTTCGACCAAATATAAGTTTAAGTTCCAAACGACACTAGAGCATGGTGTTTGGGGTTAAACTACCCAATCTCGGTCGAACTCCAAAAGCTAACACCCAAAAGCATCCCCTAACAAGACAAGCGGGAGATCACTAATCCAATTGAACGCTCTTACCCTTGTCAACGCCCGTGCCTATAAAAAAAGGTAAACAACGAGATGGTAAGCAAAGCTTAGTGAATGCAATAATTATACGAATACATATATAATTATACCTACTTGCATACACTTACACAACCGCAAACATGCTAGCATACATCATTAGCTTATCGTCGCCATAACAAGCTATAATTCACCAATACCCCCAAGCTAGCATAACAACCGCATATAAATATAACTCGAATAATATAATATGCTTACAACACAAATAACCATGGTTAACCAATAGTACAAGGGAACGGCGCTCGCGAAAACGCCATCGGTGTTCATAACATCCGTTAGGGCACTTAACACCTCGCACCACTAACCCCTAGGGTGGCACCTTAACACCTCGGCACATCACCCCGAGTGGCATCTTAACACCTCGATGCAACACTCATTATTTTACGGAGTGGTGTCTTAACACCTCGACACTACACTCCTAGGTGGCATCTTAACACCTCGATGCTACACCCGAGTGGCATCTTAACACCTCGATGCTACACTCTTCACGTGAAACATGGTGTCTTAGCACCTCGACACTACACATTTCACGCTACAACAAATAGATACATTATATACCTACACATATAATTATTCCACTCACCTCAAAGTCTTCGTGGAAGATAACCGAACTTGCAACGTCAATGTAACGTACCTATTACATTTTAGCACATAATCAATTCACAACTCAAGTCGGTCAAGCAACTCACTTAACAATCTAGAGTCTTTTGACCCTAAGTGCAATCCCGACCCATTTTGCACCTTTAACCCTAATAATGGGTTAACTTCACCAAAAACCCTAATTCTAGCCATTTAAAGTCTTAACACACATTTAAACATCAAGTTGACTCATTTTCACGCATGCAAGACAACCTAGGTCATCAAAGACCCATTTGACCCATTTCAAGGTCAACATACCCATTTGGGTCACCCACAACCCAAATGACTCCCACTAACACTAACTATAGGTGTACTAGTGATCTATTAGGCCTTTGAGACCCATTTACACATTTCAACATTTCAAAACCCTAAGTTAGTCACCATTTGGGTCTTCATGACCCAAACTTACCCAAAACCCCCAAATCACTCATACATGGATTTTATGTACAACATTAACCCAAACCCTAACCCTTAAACATATTAACTAGAGAAATCAAGTTTAGGGCTTACCACCACAATCAAAACGAAGCTAACGAGGAGATGAACAACTTCAATGCTCGAGCTAGAACCCGAAACAAGCTTCTTCCTCTCCTATTTGAGCTTTCTCACACTTAAGAGCACTCTCTCTCTAGAATTAAAGTAGATGATGTTTGGTGGTTGTGAATGGAGTAATGAGGCTCCCAAAACTGATCTAGGGCTTTAAAATTCGTCCATGAAGTAAAATTACGAAAATACCCCAAAAAGACATGCCTGCCAGCCATTCTGGACGGCGTCCATGTCTTCAAACTGGGACGGCGTCCCAAATGTTTGGACGGCGTCCAAACCCACAAAGAAAACAGGATCTTACAACTCTCCCCCACTTGAACCGGATTGCGACCTCGCAATCCACGCCGCATGACAAGCAGGAAGATAAACCAAGACAAACTCTTCGGGCTCCCAAGTAAACTCGGAGCCTATACTTCGACGCCATTGGACTTTAAAAGTCGTCACCTCCTTATTTCTCAATTTCTTAACCTTTTCATCAAGTATAGCAACCGGCTCCTCAACATACTCTAACTTATTATTTAGCTCAATCTCGTCTAACGACACCCACGAAGAATCATCCGCAAGACACTTACGGAGATGGGAAACATGAAATGTATTATGGATCCCCGCAAGTTCTTCGGGTAATTCCAAACGATAAGCAACTTCGCCAACACGAGCTAAAACTTTGAATGGCCCAATAAACCGAGGAGCTAACTTTCCCCGTTTTCGAAATCGAATAATACCTTTCCATGGCGAAACCTTAAGCATCACCATGTCACCTTCTTGAAATTCGATCGTTCGTCTACGTTTATCGGCATACGACTTTTGTCTATCTTGAGCCTTCTTCAAGTGATCCCGAATATATCAATCTTGTTGTTCGTCTCCAAAACCAAATCGGTACTCCCGATTTCCTTTTGTCCCACTTCACCCCAACAAATTGGGGTTCGACACCTACGCCCATAAAGCATCTCATATGGCAGCATCCCGATACTAGTATGATAACTATTATTGTACGAGAATTCCACCAAAGGTAAGTGCTCGTCCCAACTACCACCAAAATCAATAATACACGCCCGTAACATATCCTCCAAAGTTTGATTCGTACGTTCGGTTTGACCGTCCGTTTGAGGATGATACGCCGTGCTCAACTTTAATTGCGTACCCATATCTTCATGAAACTTTTCCCAAAACCGAGATGTAAAACGGGTATCTCGATCTGAAATAATAGATATAGGAACCCCATGTCGCGAGACCACTTCCTTGATAAACAACTTAGCCAAGGTCTCTGACGATATCGCTTCTTTAATGGGAAGAAACAAAGCGCTTTTTGTCAATCGGTCAACTATAACCCAAATCGAATCGAATTGGGTTCTCGCCGTTTTAGGTAACTTTGTAATGAAATCCATGGTAATGTGCTCCCATTTCCATTTCGGGATTTCTAACGGTTGCAACTTACCATACGGCTTTTGGTGTTCGGCTTTTACTTGTAAACACGTGACACATTGCTCAACATACTTCACAACATCACGTTTCATGCCCGGCCACCAATAATCTTTCTTCAAGTCATGATACATTTTTGTCGCGCCCGGATGAATGGAATATTTTGACTTATGTGCTTCATCAAGTAGAACCCGTCGGTAATCACCCATATTAGGCACCCACACCCTTCCTTGAAAGGACAACAAACCACGCGAGCCCATAGTAATGAACTCCGATTGGCCCACGATTCGTTCGGCATGCTTGTTGTGAACGTAAGCCTCTATTTGAATCTCGCCAAACCTCTCAAGAAAATCGTTGGAAATAATCAAACGTAACGATCCCACTTTTATCGCCGGATGTTGACTCTTTCGACTCAACGCATCCGCGACAACATTCGCCTTACCCGGATGATAAAGTATCTCACAATCATAATCTTTCACCACATCCATCCACCTACGTTGGCGATAATTCAAATCTCGTTGATTAAAGAGATGTTTCAAACTTTTATGATCCGAATAAATTGTACGCTTGACACCATACAAGTAATGGCGCCAAATTTTCAACGCATGCACAACCGCCGCCAACTCAAGATCATGAGTCGGATATCTCGTTTCATGTTCCTTTAATTGTCGAGAGGCATAAGCGATGACTTTACCTATTTGCATTAGAACACACCCGAGACCATTTAAGGAAGCATCACAATAAACCACCATATCTTCTACCCCTTCCGGCAACACTAACACCGGAGCTTGACACAACTTCTCTTTTAACAATTGAAAAGCAATCTCTTGCTCGTTCTCCCAATTAAACTTAGCATTCTTTCTCATCAACTTCGTTAATGGAGAAGCAATCTTAGAAAAGTTTTGGATAAACCGACGATAATAACCGGTCAATCCGAGGAAACTTCGGATTTCTGTAGGCGTAGTCGGTCGTCCCCAACTCTTCACCGTCTCTATCTTCCCCGGATCTACTTGAATACCGTCTTTGTTCACAATATGACCAAGGAATTGGACTTCCCTTAGCCAAAATTCACATTTGGAGAACTTAGCATACAACTTCTCCTTTCGTAAGGTCTTCAATACTTCACGCAAATGACGTTCATGTTCATTCATACTTTTCGAATACACTAGTATGTCGTCGATGAACACTATTACCGACTTGTCCAACATAGGTTGGCACACTCGGTTCATAAGATCCATGAATGCCGCCGGTGCATTCGTAAGACCAAAAGGCATCTCCACAAACTCAAAATGCCCATACCGCGTTCTAAAAGCCATTTTCTCAATGTCTTCCTCACGGACCCGCATTTGGTGATCGCCGGACCGTAGGTCGATCTTAGAGAAATACGTTGCACCTTGAAGTTGATCAAATAAATCGTCAATCCTAGGTAATGGATAACGATTCTTGATCGTCACTTTATTCAACTCACGGTAATCAATGCACATACGCATACTACCATCTTTCTTCTTCACAAATAACACCGGAGCGCCCCACGGTAAAGCACTCGGTCGAATAAAACCCTTCTCAAGCAATTCTTGAATTTGATTTAACAACTCTTGCATCTCCGTTGGCGCTAAACGATAAGGAGTTTTAGCAATGGGGGTAGCCCCCGGAACCAACTCGATGCGAAATTCAACTTGTCTTTCCGTCGGAACACCCGGTAACTCATCCGGAAAAACATCTTCAAACTCATTAACCACCGGAATTTCACGAATAGGTGGTGGCTCATTACAACTATCAACAACATGAGCAAGGAAAGCCATGCCACCGGTAACAACATGACGATGTGCCCGTGCAAAAGTGCATATCGGCACCGGTCTCCTCCGCCTATCACCATGAATAATCAACTCTCCCCCACTTGGGGTCTTCACACAAATAAACTTATCATGGCATGCAATATCGGCTCTATAATGATCAAGCCAATCCATACCAACGACAATATCAAAGTCGCCCAAGGTCATTGGAATAAGATTAATTTTAAAGGTTTCGGCACCAAAAACAACATCACAATTTTCACACACATCAACCACTAGCACCGTCTTGCCGTTCGCTATTTCGACTTCTACCGGACGACTCAACTTAGCTAATGGTCTATCAAGTTTAGGCACAAATTTAGGAGACACAAACGACAAATTTGCACTGCTATCAAAAAGAATCCTCGCCGGATTAGAATTAACCATGAAAGTACCTGAGACAACTTCGTTCGATTGTTTGGCTTCATCATTAGTCATCAAGTAGTTGCGACCCCTAGCCGTACCCGCCGCCTTCTCTAACCGCTTCACATTATCATTTCGCAAATCAGGACACTCCGGCTTCTTATGCCCCTCTTTGCCGCAATTAAAACAAGTGATTTTGTTTTCGGAACGTGGTTTCGGACACTCACGAGCCATATGACCAGGTTGCCCACAGTTGTAGCACGTATAAGAAAACCCGCCGGTGGTGCCCTTCTTCGCACTATTGACACTTTCGGCCCCCCTCTTGCTCTTGCTCTTGCTCTTCTTGCTTGAGGCGTTAGAGTAACTAGAACCTTCAAACTTTCTTTTGGAAAACATGAAATCACTCTTCCTTGGAACCTCCGGCTCAAAACCCCGAGCCAACTCGAATAATTCATCAAAAGACTTAGCCATACCCCGACTAATCTTCCCCTTGTACTCATCATTCAAAGTACGGTAGAAATCCTTCATGAGCTTATGATCATCACCAACATATTCCGGGCAAAAACGAGTCTTTGCCAAGAATGTAAACTTGAGGGTAACCAAATCCATGGAACCTTGTTGCAAATGGTGCAACTCGTCCCGGATTCTATCGAGATCGGATGAAGTTCGGTATTCTCTGAAAAATTCTTTCTTGAACTCCTCCCATGTCAAGCCCATACATTGTTCTTCACCATACAAGTTGATTTTATCGTCCCACCACAACTTAGCTTCTTCGCGTAACATGCTAGAACCATACCTCGTCTTCTTTTCGGGAGGACATTCCGCGGTACGGAAAGCTCCCTCAATATCGGAGATCCAACATGTACTTTTTAAAGGATCTCGCACCCCATTAAACATCGGGGGTTGAGCATCCTTGAAGTTCTTGTAGTGGAAGTCCCGCCTTCCTTCGCTTCCTTCACCGCGAGGATAGATATTCCTAGCGTCAAGGGCCTCTTCGATGGTGGCCTTCATTCGTTCATTAATTAGATCGGTTATTTGCTCATCAACCGAATCTTGAAAGACCTTTTGAACGTCCGCAAGAAAATCCGCTTTTAACTTCTTAAAGACGGCCTCGACCTTGGTTGAGAACTCGGCGTCCCCACGTGTACTTCCATTATCATGTTCGGGACCGTTTCTCGTCTTCATTCTATAAAACGAATTAGGTTAAACCACAAAACGGAAGGACAGATTACATATATACATACATATACGCCACACTACTCCATCTCGCTCAACAATCGTCGTATATTACTTGTTTGACACGATTTGCACTCGTAGTGATGGTAGCTAGTCATTACTACGCGAGCACGTCACGTTAACTCGCTAGTACAACGTCCATCTCGCTTGATGTTTGCTAAACACACACAACAAATAGCGCATGATTAGTTCACATAAACCTATGCACTAACCATCCCGACCCGACCCAAGGTCCTACAAGTCCCGCATAAATGCGCACACAAAAAGTCTAAGTCTAGGCGCCTATCTCAAGTCACCTAAATCCCTTAGACCATGCTCTGATACCACTTGTAACAACCCGACTTCATAAACCCAAAAACGCGTACCAAAAAAAAAAATTCTATGGCAGTGCATCTGGACGGCGTCCAGCTCAGAAATATGGGACGGCGTCCAAAGTTTGGGACGGCGTCCAGCTCAACACAACTGGGACGGCGTCCAATCAATTGGGACGGCGTCTCAATGGCCTTCCAGCTACTGATCACGGGTCCAACTCACACGAGCGGAAAACCCGCTTCCCGACATTTTCAAACGAAACCCTTTTTACCACAAGTCAATATAAGTGGAACTAAGAGATTTTCATCATCAAATCAAGTTTTACATCAACGGGCCCACATCGCCCATTTTACGAGTTTCGTTCAAAAATAAAAGTTTCGACCAAATATAAGTTTAAGTTCCAAATGACACTAGATCATGGTGTTTGGGGTTAAACTACCCAATCTCGGTCGAACTCCAAAAGCTAACACCCAAAAGCATCCCCTAACAAGACAAGCGGGAGATCACTAATCCAATTGAACGCTCTTACCCTTGTCAACGCCCGTGCCTATAAAAAAAGGTAAACAACGAGAGGGTAAGCAAAGCTTAGTGAATGCAATAATTATACGAATACATATATAATTATACCTACTTGCATACACTTACACAACCGCAAACATGCTAGCATACATCATTAGCTTACCGTCGCCATAACAAGCTATAATTCACCAATACCCCCAAGCTAGCATAACAACCGCATATAAATATAACTCGAATAATATAATATGCTTACAACACAAATAACCATGGTTAACCAATAGTACAAGGGAAAGACGCTCGCAAAAACACCATCGGTGTTCATAACATCCGTTAGGGCACTTAACACCTCGCACCACTAACCCCTAGGGTGGCACCTTAACACCTCGGCACATCACCCCGAGTGGCATCTTAACACCTCGATGCAACACTCATTATTTTACGGAGTGATGTCTTAACACCTCGACACTACACTCCTAGGTGGCATCTTAACACCTCGATGCTACACCCGAGTGGCATCTTAACACCTCGATGCTACACTCTTCACGTGAAACATGGTGTCTTAGCACCTCGACACTACACATTTCACGCTACAACAAATAGATACATTATATACCTACACATATAATTATTCCACTCACCTCAAAGTCTTCGTGTAAGATAACCGAACTTGCAACGTCAATGTAACGTACCTATTACATTTTAGCACATAATCAATTCACAACTCAAGTCGGTCAAGCAACTCACTTAACAATCTAGAGTCTTTTGACCCTAAGTGCAATCCCGACCCATTTTGCACCTTTAACCCTAATAATGGGTTAACTTCACCAAAAACCCTAATTCTAGCCATTTAAGGTCTTAACACACATTTAAACATCAAGTTGACTCATTTTCACGCATGCAAGACAACCTAGGTCATCAAAGACCCATTTGACCCATTTCAAGGTCAACATACCCATTTGGGTCACCCACAATCCAAATGACTCCCACTAACACTAACTATAGGTGTACTAGTGATCTATTAGGCCTTTGAGACCCATTTACACATTTCAACATTTCAAAACCCTAAGTTAGTCACCATTTGGGTCTTCATGACCCAAACTTACCCAAAACCCCCAAATCACTCATACATGGGTTTTATGTACAACATTAACCCAAACCCTAACCCTTAAACATATTAACTAGAGAAATCAAGTTTAGGGCTTACCACCACAATCAAAACGAAGCTAACGAGGAGATGAACAACTTCAATGCTCGAGCTAGAACCCGAAACAAGCTTCTTCCTCTCCTATTTGAGCTTTCTCACACTTAAGAGCACTCTCTCTCTAGAATTAAAGTAGATGATGTTTGGTGGTTGTGAATGGAGTAATGAGGCTCCCAAAACTGATCTAGGGCTTTAAAATTCGTCCAAGAAGTAAAATTACGAAAATACCCATCTAAAATAATTAATAGCAAAAAGACATGCCTGCCAGCCATTCTGGACGGCGTCCAAAATGCTGGACGGCGTCCATGTCTTCAAACTGGGACGGCGTCCCAAATGTTTGGACGGCGTCCAAACCCACAAAGAAAACAGGATCTTACAATCAGGCCTAGTACACACCATAGCATACATCAAGCTACCAACCGCTGAAGCATATGGAACTTTATCCATCTCCTCAACATCCTCCTTTGAAGTAGGGCAATCTCTATCTGTTAGATCAAAGTTGTTAGTAAGAGGGAAACTAACCACTTTAGCATTCTCCATGTTGAATCTACTAAGCACCTTTTCAATGTACTGCTCTTGTGATATATGTAACGTCTTAGCACCTCTATCTCTAGAAATCCGAATGCCAAGAATCTGTTTTGCTGGTCCCAAGTCTTTCATAGCAAAATACTTGCTCAATTCTCGCTTCAACTGCGCAATTCTTTTAATATTTTTACCAACAATCAACATATCATCAACGTATAACAACAATATGATGAAATCATCATCACCAAACCTCTGAAAGAAAACACAATGATCTGAAGTTGTCTTTCGGTAGCCTTGCTTTCCTATAACTGACTCAAACTTCTTATACCACTGTCTCGGTGCTTGCTTCAACCCATATAGACTTTTCTGAAGTCTACAAACATAATTTTCTTTACCCTTAACCCGAAAACCTTCAGGTTGCATCATGTAGATTTCCTTATCCAAATCACCGTGAAGAAAAGCAGTCTTGACATCCATATGTTCAACCTCAAGATCAAGACTAGCAGCTAACCCAAGAACCACTCGAATAGATCCCATCTTCACGACCGGAGAGAAAATCTCATCAAAATCAATACCCATTTTCTGGCTGAATCCTTTAACGACTAACCTAGCTTTGTACCTTGGTTGTGAAGTAAGCTCATGTGTCTTCACTTTGAATACCCATTTGTTTCTTAAAGCTCTTTTGCCTTTAGGTAACTTCACCAGCTCATAAGTATTGTTCTCATGTAAGGAATTCATCTCATTTTGCATGGCTTCACCCCACTCTTTCTTATGCTCATATTTCATAGCTTCTGCATAACACTCTGGCTCTCCCCCATCAGTGAGTAGTACATATTCATCAGCAGAATATCTAACAGAAGGATGACGGTCTCGAGTAGACCGCCTAAGTGGGACAAATGAAGGAATATCTGGTACTGGAATCTCTACCTGCTCCGGAGCATCACCAACATCAGTACCATGTTTATCATTCTGAACATCATCTCCAACATATTGTGGAGTAACTGGATCCAAATCAACAAGATCAGTACTAGGTTGAGGAACTGAATCTGTCATCTCAACATCTTTTAACATCTGATCTTCTGTAAAAACAACATCTCGGCTTCGTACAAGTTTCTTCTGAACTGAATCATATAACCTGTACCCAAAATCATCTTCACCATAGCTGAGGAATACACATGGCTTAGTCTTCATATCAAGCTTTGACCTCTCATCTTTGGGAACATGAACAAAAGCTTTACATCCAAAAACTCGTAAATGACGGTAAGAAACATCTTTGCCGCTCCAAACCCTGTTAGGAACATCAAAATGCAAAGGAACACAAGGGGTTAGATTAATAATATGAACTGCCGTATTTAAAGCCTCACCCTAAAAGGAATCAGACAACCCTGCATGTGAAAGCAAACATCTAACTCTCTCAACCAAAGTTCTGTTCATCCTCTCTGCTAAGCCATTCAACTGAGGTGTCTTTGGTGGAGTCTTTTGATGCCGAATACCATTCTCCTTACAATAAGCATCAAATCTGCCAATGTATTCACCGCCATTATCAGTCCGAATACACTTGAGTTTCTTCCCCGTTTGCCTTTCAACTAGTGCATGAAATTCCTTAAACTTCTCATATACTTGATCCTTTGACTTTAAGGTATAAACCCACACCTTCCTGGAATGATCATCGATGAATGTAACAAAGTAGAAACATCCACCAAGTGTCCTAGTCTTCATAGGCCCACACACATCCGAATGTACCAGATCAAGTACGTTCTCCATTCGAAAAGGAAAATGACTCTTAAACACAACTCTGGTCTATTTCCCTGTCAAACAGTGAGAACACTTACTCAAATTAATATCACTAACACCCGACAACACATTCTTCTTAAATAAGATAGACATCCCTTTTTCACTCATGTGGCCAAGTCTTTTATGCCACAACTCGGTAGAATCAACATTGTCCACTGCGTTAACAATGTTCTGGATGATCTTCGGACGCGTTATGTATAATCTTGAGTCTTTCTTGCCTCTTCCCACTATCATAGAACCAAGAGTTAGTTTCCAAATACCATTACCAAAACCGTTATAATAACCATCATCATCAAGAATGCCTGTTGAAATAACATTAAGTCTCATATCCGGAACATGTTTTACATTATGCAAAACTAACTCCATTCCCGTGTCAAATTTCAAACAAACATCTCCAATACCAACGATCTTTGATAACCCAGAATTACCCATCCTAGCAAATCCATAGTCACCTGGAGTGTAAAATGAGAAGTGATCTCTGCATATTGCAACATGACATGTAGCACCACTATCAACAATCCAACTCGTGTCATCATGAGTAAGATTGATCATATCATAATCAATACAAACAAAGAACTCATCTGTGATAGCGTTAACTTCAACCTTATCATCATCACCACCATCACTTTTCTTTTGTTTATTCTTGTCATATGCCTTTTTCTTCTCATTCTTCAACTTTGGACAATAACACTTTGTGTGCCCCTTTTCATGACAATTATAACACTCAACATTAGCAAATTTGCCTTTGCGTGAGCTGCTACGATGATTGCCTCTTTTACCCTGACCTCTACTATGACTTCTCCCCCGCATTTCTGTGACCAAGATATCTGACTGTGAAGAAGAACCTTGTGACTTTCTTCTCATCTCTTCATTCAAAATACTACCCTTAGCCAATTCCATAGTGATAGTACCATTTGGTGCAGAGTTGGACAAAGATGTCCTAAAAGTCTCCCAAGAGTCCGGTAATGTACCAAGTAACCAGAGACCTTGTATCTCATCTTCAAACTTGATACCCATACCTGCAAGCTGATTTATAATACCCTGATATGAATTTAGGTGATCTGTAATAGGAGTCCCATCATGATACTTCAAAGCCATCATCTGTTTAATTAAGAACAACTTGTTATTCCCAGTCTTTCGTTCATATAACTGCTCAAGCTTTTTCCATAAGGCTTTAGCATCAGTCTCCCTAGTAATATGATTCACAACATTATCATCAACCCACTTCCGAATATACCCACATACTTGTCTATGCAAAATTTTTTATTGAGCTTCAGATTTTTCCTCAGGTTTATCCTCGGTAAAAACAGGCAAATAGTAATCTTTCACATAAAGAAGATCCTCCATCTTGCCTTTCCAAACATGATAATTTGAACCATTTAAACTAATCATTTTACTTGTATTAGCTTCCATCTTTCACACAAGTCAAATCAAATAACCTAGCTCTTGATACTAATTTGATGGAAAAATAATCACAACGGACAATCTACAAAGCGGAAACAAACCCGTTTGACCAATACTTTCCCGACCCGTATGAACCCGTGAGGATGCTAACAAATAAGCTATACCACAATCACCACAAATCAGCCCCAATTCTGTCCCAAATCAGCAAATATGAAATAAATAAGCACATACAATACACACGAGACTTTTTACGTGGAAAACCTCTCAAAATCGAGAGTAAAAACCACGGGACTCGTAAGCACTTAAATTCCACTATCATCAACAAAGAGAGCAATACAATAATCCTTCTCTAGATCAACTAGAGGCATACAACATCATCATACTCTTGAACAACAATAATCAACAAGTATATGAAACAATTAAAGATAAAAGATGAATGAATCACCCAATAATCTGCTCTCTGTTCCAGCAGCAAAATCACGAGCTACAGACCTCTTTAGACGAATTCAACGGTTGAAAATGTTGGCACTGATGTCAGGAAGACACAGCCCAAAAATGAAGAAGATTCAACGGTCGGATCTCCGGGGATCGTCTCTTTTATGGACTGCTGTAGCTAAAAACGAAAATTGGGGTTTTCTCCCTTTTTCTTAAAACTCTCTGATCTCTCTCTTTTAATCAAAAAATGGATCTGCACTTGGAGTTCAAAATGCCTAGAATGCTTGACCAAGTCAACAAGCATTTTGGATCTAATTTGTTGAGTTTTGACATTTGAGCTAAGTATTCCTCGTATTTGGAAACTTAAATATAAACCCAACACTTGTTTCATACTTTCATCCAACTTTATTTTGAAATTCAAAATCTTTAATGACACTACTACTCAACATATTTTTTTCCGTGGTTATTGCAGTTCAATTTTCGTGGCATTATATCATCCTGCTTTGAACCACGGTTGATTGTATATGTCGAATTAGAAGAACGGAATCTTATGGAGCATTTGGAGAAGCTTGTTCAAGTAGTATCATCAGTCTATATTTCAGTCGCAACAATTTTTTGGTCCTTTGATGTTACTTTCTGACACGTGTTCATAAATTACAGGATGAAACATGGGATACGGATGATGGAAATCACACTAACATTTTATCTAGTAGTATGCAGGCAAGTTACTAGATACGCTGATATAAAAATTCTAAATACTTCACTGTATTTTAGACTTAATTATTTCATTCTTTTTCTATCAATTAATAATTTGCTATGCTATTAAATATCTTTTGCTAAAGGTCTTTCTGATCATCAGAAGGAGCTTAAAACGGTGTTGTGCCTTGACAAACAACCAGACACTTTTAAACTTATTCAAGGTATGCTTTGGAATAATCGTTCAAATGTTATTCGTTTTGGCATATAAAAGTTCATACGGTCTGGGCGCTTTTATGAACTCGTATAGAAGTGAGCGTTTATTTGATAATTAGGCTTTATTTATCTAAATAGGTCTTTCAAAGGGTTCTGAGAGCTTATGCTACGAAGCTTTTAATTAAGGTATTATCAAGTTTTTATTACATTATTGCTTTCTGCTGCTTCTGCTATTATGCTAATATTGTGTTTCTTCAAATGCAGACATCTGATAACGATGAAAGGCTGATATGCTATATTGTGAACACTGCAGAATATTGTCATAAAATGGTAAGTTCATTATATAACAGAAAGTTTTTAATTAATTTACCCTTTTAGGTTTGCCACTAGGCGTCAAGTACATTCATTTATTTGTGTTTGGAGTCAAATGTTGCATTCACATAACCCGTTTGACGGTATCAATAATAAGGCACGAGCGTTTGACTGTATTAGAAAGTTTTTTTTCTGACTAATTGAGATTTTATTGCTTATACAGGCTGGCGAGTTGGCTGAGAATGTCTCGAAGATAATAGATTCCCAATTGAGTGAAGCAGTGGATATGTCAGAAGTGCAGGTAATTTTAGTAAGTAGAGTTGACAAGATGGGTGGGTTGGGTAAGGTGTCAAAATGGGTCAGCTTGAGCCGCAAACACTTATTGATTGAAGTCTTAATCGTGGACCCATTTATCCATTTTTCTCATTGTTTTTATTTGACCCACCTAGGTAACAGAAAGACGAATTTGCCACATCTATTAGAAATACGTGGTATCTCTCTCGTTCATAGCTACGCCCTTTTCATGTTTATACTTTTGTTTACACAGGATGAATTTTCAGCGGTTATAACAAAAGCATTAGTAACCTTAGTCCACGGCGTTGAAAACAAATTTGATGTCGAAATGGCAGCAATGACACGTGTTCCCTGGGGTACGCTTGAAAGTGTCGGCGATCAATCAGAGTAAGATGCAAGTTTGATATTAAAAATCTCAACTTTTGGAATCCATTTCCTTGTATGACAAATTTTTTTTTTTTTTTTTTTTTTTTTTTTTTTTTTTTTTTTTTTTTGTAGGTATGTCAATAGCATAAATATGATCCTCAGTGGTAGCGTCCCGATACTTGGAAACCTCCTTTCTCCAATTTATTTTCAGTTCTTTTTAGATAAGGTGAATATTGTTTTTATTCCGCGTGTATTGTGTTTTCTGTGATGACAATTCATAGTTTTCGGTCTTGAAAATTTGTCTTATTTTTTTATAGAGTTGCTTATTTATTTGATTTAAAACAGACTACTGTGCTTGCTTTCTTTCGAAAGTTTCCTGTTTGTGCATGCATAGGGGTGCAATTGAGTTGAGCTCAAGTTTGTTATAACTTATAGTAAGTTATAACGGTTGTTGCAATAATGTATTTATCAATCATCATTTGATTAAATGGTGCAGCTTGCATCATCTTTGGGTCCTCGTTTCTACCTCAACGTCTTCAAATGCAGGCACATATCAGAAACTGTAGCTCAACAAGTAATGAGCTTTACCTTCCTAGTGGCATGCATAAATAATGCAATGATCGGTAAGTAAAATATAATTTTCAATTAAATTCTAAAATATAATTTGTTCTTGTGCAGATGCTGTTAGATACTCAGGCTGTCAAGACAATACTTTTAGATATTCCATCACTTGGTAGACAGGTATAATAGCTTTTTTGGATTTTAGTTTGACATTTGATACTTGTGAATATGTGACACTACTTTTTGGATAAGATTGTTGTGGTTAG
This sequence comes from Rutidosis leptorrhynchoides, assembly GCF_046630445.1. Lineage (NCBI taxonomy): Eukaryota > Viridiplantae > Streptophyta > Magnoliopsida > Asterales > Asteraceae > Rutidosis > Rutidosis leptorrhynchoides. The sequence goes on from NC_092342.1 coordinate 219,159,262, forward strand.
AGGTGGAAAAATGGGCGGGTCGGCCAGGTTGGGTAATGGATCAAAAATTTTAATTCTTTGGTACAGGTTTTAACATGAGACTTCGGTTTGGGTTGACACGAAATACTTTGTCCATCGTTTACATTTGATATTTGGGTTGACCCAAACCAAATTTTCTATCCCCGTTTGTAATAATGTTATAATAATTCCTAATTAGAGTATCCATTTCTCAAATAGACATCCGGAGCTAATGGTTATGCAATATTTGTAAGCCGTGAGATGAGCAAAGCCGAAGCACTATTGAAGGTTAAGTGATTGAACAATTAATATCTCCCTTATGAAAATAATGCTTCGCTGTTAAAAAAGAAATAAAATAAAATAAAAATAATACTTCGACAATTGTACTTCATCTCAGATAGATATATACAGGTTATCTTGTCCCCCATTGATTCAGTGGCAGATACATATGGAGCACTTATACCCGAAGGAACACTCTCAGAGTTTCAACGAATTCTAGAACTCAAGGTTTGCTTCATCATCAACTGCTACATGCATGGTTTAAATTGGGCAGATTGACCGAAAAAACTTTATGTCGATATTCTAATATGTCACATATATAATTAGATGAATATATTACACTACATTCATCTTTTAATAGAGCAATTTAGTTGATCGCATGCATTAAACTTATACTTTTTGTATTGAACTGCAAACAGACGCGCGCGCGCGCACACACACACACTCATTTTGGTCCACGACGGGACTCGAACTCATAACCGCGACTCCTTGATACCGCTGGGCCAGAAGCCCTTTGGTATTAAACTTATACTCTAGGTGACTTTTGATGCGTTCGAACCATTCCCTTTTTGGTATATTTCGATTTTACTTCTTTACTCATTTGACATATTAGAAATAAAGCATAACCCGAATCTACCTGTTCATTGTAAATGGGCTATAATTGTAAATGGGTAATTGTCACCCTTAACAAATCTACCTGTTCATAATTAAATGGGTTATAATTGTCACCTTTGCCTATCTTTAATCAGTTTCCTTTAATTATTCGTGAATTGAGCAATGAAACATATAAAATGAGACCCGAAATGAAGGAAAATGGTATTAATGCTACATATGTAATTATAGTATCAAAAGACGTTTTATACTATTGTTGACCATTTCATTCGACAGGGACTGAAGAAGGCTGACCAACAGACCATATTAGATGACTTCAACAAACGTGGATCCGGGATTCTCGAATCACCCGTTACCGCACAGGCAATGCAGGCATCGCTCGAGGTAGCCATCGCTCCAGTGCCCCCTCCTACGGCCACATCATCTTCAGCTGCGGTTATCGCGTCGAGAGAGGATGTGCTTACCAGAGCAGCTGCACTTGGTAGAGGTGCTGCCACAACTGGATTCAAAAGGTTCCTTGCGTTGACTGAAGCTGCAAAAGACAGAAAGGATGGACCTTTTAGGAAATTATTTAATGCCTGAAAATATCCATGAACTCTGAACTCTCTAAACTTTCAGATTCTACTTGTTCGTACTCTATTCTTTGCTATTGCTAATAACTCATTTTGCTGTTAATTATTTGAATGATGATCATTTTTTGCAATATCTTTCATTTTGACATCTTCCCCCATTTTTCGTTAATTGATCAATGTTCCTTTTGTGATCAACAAAACGATTATAGTTGGTTAATATCGTATCCCAAAAAACAATCTGCCGTTTGCGAGTTTCCGATTAACGGATTTTCCGAAGCATCGCGCCAACGTTCCGCTAGTATTTTTTCTTAATCCTTTGTCCGATGCATGACTTGACGTTTTGGGCGTTCACTTATTTCACCTACCTTTTCTTTCCTTTTCGTTTTGTTGCTTGTTCGGTTTTGGGTACGAAATCAATAGTTGGTTGTGTTGGTAGTTATGGAATGTATGATATTTGTTGTTGTGAAAAGAACTGTTGTTAGTCAAACGGAAATGGTTCTTGTGAAAAATATGGGTGATATGGTATATCGATGAGGGTTAATGGTATTTGTTATTGTTGCTGCATGAATTGTTGTTGATAAAATGAGTTTGAATTAGGTGCAAATTGTGATAAACTTGTTTTACATTGAGACGAATTTTAGCTTGATTGAAAGACGAATGACTGGTGACGGGCTATGATTGTTTTATCAGTAGTGGTAATAATCCTGAAGATTTCCAGCCTACAATCTAGAAGTCCACCTTCTAGATATTCAAAGTAGGCAACCTTGACAACTCATATGGAAGTAGCAAAGTTGATAACGATGACGGCCGTCAACCTTCTCCGTTCACACCATTCCACCGCCATAGAATTTTTACTATAAATAGAGGTGCAAACCTCAGTTGTAAATAATCCCAAAAATCACTCAGAGAAGTGTAATCAAAACCTAGATAGTGTGTGTGAGTTTGAGAGTTTTTTTGTAAGAGTTTTGTAATACTTTGTAAATCTATTCTTGTGAGTAATAGAGTTGTTTTTCTCTCAAATTTGTATCTCTCAACGTCCAGGTGATCCTCTCTTCTCAACAAGTGGTATCAAGAGCTTGGTTAGAGACGTTGGTTGAGTTTTTGGGTCTTCTGAAGTTTTCTCAAAATTCAATTTTGAGTGTACCATTGGATTCGTCTCGTCAAACCGAGTCCAAGCAAAAAATGGCGACTTAAACGGAGTTATAACGAGCCCAGAAAACGCGGTCAAAGTTTGGTCAACTCGCCGGAATCTCGTCGGAGAAGACGACCGGTGCCGGAATTTTTGCCGGAGAAGACGATCACTGTAGCAGCTGGCGGTACTGTAGCAAGTTCCTGTAGCAGTACTGTAGCAGTACTGTAGCAATTCTGAAATTTTATAATTTGGTCCCTGAAATTTTCAGAAATTCATTTTTGGTCCCTGAAAGTTTAGAAAATTATAATTTTGCCCCATAAGTGAAATTTAAGCCGCGAAGTGTCTATTCCACCATTTTCAACAGTTCCGGACGTAACGGTGATCTCTGTTTTCTATAATTCAACCCCGTTTGTGTTGAAAAATTATTTTTAAGGTGATAATGTCCATAGAAGAGTCAACATCATCTTCCGGAGCTATGATTATGCTCACAGCAACAAACTACACGCTGTGGAAATCTCGGATGGAAGATCTCCTCAGCTGTAAGGATTTGTTCGATCCTATTGAATTGAAGGGTATAAACCCTGATTCTGCCAAAGAGAAAGAGTGGAAGAAATCAAACCGAAAAACTATTGGTCAGATTCGTCAATGGATTGATCATAGTGTCTTCCACCATGTTGCACAAGAGACAGATGTATATGTCCTCTGAAAAAAGTTGGAGGACATGTACCAGGCCAAGACTGCTCGGAATAAAGCCCTGTTGATGAGGCGTTTTTAGTCAACATTGTGATGACCCGAAAATTTCCGATCGAATTTAAACTTTAATCTTTATATATTTTTGACACGATAAGCAAAATCTGTAATGTTGAGTCTCGAAAGTTTTGAAATCTATATTCATGTAATCAATTACCCTTTGACGATTTCCAACGATTCACGAACCATTGTGTGTAAGTAAATATGTAAATAAATTTATATAATATATACATATAAACTTTAAGCAATTAAAACTAAAAATATTAAATAACCAATATACATTATCATATAGTATATAGTATATATATAATAAATATGACATAATTAATAAATTGTAACATTAATATATTTAAATTATAAGTTGAAATATAGTTAATACATTAATTGCTATTATTAGTATTATTAGTAATATTAAAATTATTATTTAAAATTATCATTATCATTATTCTTATTAATTTTATCCTTATGAATATTATCATATTATTATCTTTATTATCATTATTATCATTATTATTTGTATTATTATTATTTTTATTAGTTTCAATATTATTAGTAAGTAGTAATGTTTATATAATAAAGAATATTATGTCTCCTGATATATTAATATATATATATATATATATATATATATATATATATATATATATATATATATATATACATAATCGATATATATAATTATATAAACACTGGTATAGATACATATACATATATAAATTTCAGTTATATATATAATTAAATACATATATACAGTTAAATTAATATATAAATTCAAAATGTACTTATACTAATATATACTTATATAATTAGATATATATACGCATTTTTTTTTTTATATAGAATCCAAAAGAAGTTTGACATCATTATCTGACTTTTTAAAATTGTCTGTTAAATTACTTCAGCAACTTTATAGAGTGTACGAATCAATTCCTATTTTCAACATCAAACTTTAGTTAATTTGTAATCTGGCTAAATATTGTTACCAGTCCTTTTCTAATTGTACAATTTTTTTGTCTGCATTTCATATTTTCTTCTTGATTAAACAGGCAGTCGATTATAACTGTCCTTTAATCAATTTATTAATCTGGACGCTACGAATTAAAACCATTCAATTATCTTCCTGTCTAGTTATGTTAGTTGTCGACTTCAAAGATGGTTACCAAACAAATCTCCCACTGCTATTAATTGAGTATTAATTGTATGATTGATAAACTGATCGACACTTGTTTTGTTTTACTTACACATTAGAAACCTTCAAGAAATACATATGTATATACTTTTACATACACAAAGTGAAGGGAGATAGATAGATTAATGACAACAAATAACACTCACATCAACCACAATATACGTTCTTCTCTCTTTCTTTCTTTCTTTCTTGACTTTCTTCCATTCGTGAAACAACAACCAACAAAACCCACTTGTTTGCTACTGCTATTGCTGCTTCTTATTTCTGTTTCATCACACCATCGAATCACCTTGAAACAACCTCCACACCAGCAGCCACCTTCACTTCATCATTCATCATGAGAACACCACTGTGGCTTGTAAAACTGCCATCACAGCTACGGTTCTTTCACTGTTTTTGCTTGCTCAAACCATACCCAAACCAAACCCTGCATCAATATTTTTTTTGCTGCTATCTTTCTGTGCTATTGATAGGCGAAAACAAGTAAGAAACAAACCACCTTTTGAATATCTCCTTCTGTCTCTTTTCCTTGTAACCGAAACCACAATCACCTTTCTTCTTCTATTGTTAATCGAACCAAACTAGTCACCAATCATTACGTAACCAACTACAAATTTCTTCAAGATTGCACCGGCTACTGCTGCAGCCTGCCTTCTATCTTCTGATCTACACAAACACCACACATATCAACCATACTTTTTCTGTTACGACATTATTATTTTCCTATTTCTTTTCACGGTTCGAATTTAGGGATTATATATAGGAACTTCTTCACAGCATGATAAAAGGTTATACAAGTGGGAATTAAGAAACGTTTGTGGCCGACACACAATGATGGGGTGATTAATCCGTAATTTTTTTATAATAATGGGATAGTAGGAACCGGCGATAATGATGTGTTTAGGATTATTAAACACATGATAATGATAAATATGATGCGTGATTTTTTTTTTTTTTTTTTTTTTTTTTGCTGTTTCCCAACAATCGCGGCCATATAGCAAATTAAATAATGATGATGGCTAGATAAGAATCATGATTTCGATAATGGAAGATGAACTGTAAAGTGACGGCTGCTGAAATGTCCCGTTCTTATTGATTAAAAACGTTCCATATTAATTGATTTCGTTGCGAGGTTTTGACCTCTATATGAGACGTTTTTCAAAGACTGCATTCATTTTAAAACAAACCATAACCTTTATTTCATAAATAAAGGTTTAAAAAGCTTTACGTAGATTATCAAATAATGATAATCTAAAATATCCTGTTTACACACGACCATTACATAATGGTTTACAATACAAATATGTTACATCGAAATCAGTTTCTTGAATGCAGTTTTTATACAATATCATACAAACATGGACTCCAAATCTTGTCCTTATTTTAGTATGCAACAGCGGAAGCTCTTAATATTCACCTGAGAATAAACATGCTTTAAACGTCAACAAAAATGTTGGTGAGTTATAGGTTTAACCTATATATATCAAATCGTAACAATAGACCACAAGATTTCATATTTCAATACACATCCCATACATAGAGATAAAAATCATTCATATGGTGAACACCTGGTAACCGACATTAACAAGATGCATATATAAGAATATCCCCATCATTCCGGGACACCCTTCGGATATGATATAAATTTCGAAGTACTAAAGCATCCGGTACTTTGGATGGGGTTTGTTAGGCCCAATAGATCTATCTTTAGAGTTCGCGTTGAAATGTCCCGTTCTTATTGATTAAAAAACGTTCCATATTAATTGATTTCGTTGCGAGGTTTTGACCTCTATATGAGACGTTTTTCAAAGACTGCATTCATTTTTAAACAAACCATAACCTTTATTTCATCAATAAAGGTTTAAAAAGCTTTACGTAGATTATCAAATAATGATAATCTAAAATATCCTGTTTACACACGACCATTACATAATGGTTTACAATACAAATATGTTACAACAAAATAAGTTTCTTGAATGCAGTTTTTACACAATATCATACAAGCATGGACTCCAAATCTTGTCCTTATTTAAGTATGCGACAGCGGAAACTCTTAATAATCACCTGAGAATAAACATGCTTAAAACGTCAACAAAAATGTTGGTGAGTTATAGGTTTAACCTATATATATCAAATCGTAACAATAGACCACAAGATTTCATATTTCAATACACATCCCATACATAGAGATAAAAATCATTCATATGGTGAACACCTGGTAACCGACAATAACAAGATGCATATATAAGAATATCCCCATCATTCCGGGACACCCTTCGGATATGATATAAATTTCGAAGTACTAAAGCATCCGGTACTTTGGATGGGGTTTGTTAGGCCCAATAGATCTATCTTTAGGATTCGCGTCAATTAGGGTGTCTGTTCCCTAATTCTTAGATTACCAGACTTAATAAAAAGGGGCATATTCGATTTCGATAATTCAACCATAGAATGTAGTTTCACGTACTTGTGTCTATTTTGTAAATCATTTATAAAACCTGCATGTATTCTCATCCCAAAAATATTAGATTTTAAAAGTGGGACTATAACTCACTTTCACAAATTTTTACTTCGTCGGGAAGTAAGACTTGGCCACTGGTTGATTCACGAACCTATAACAATATATACATATATATCAAAGTATGTTCAAAATATATTTACAACACTTTTAATATATTTTGATGTTTTAAGTTTATTAAGTCAGCTGTCCTCGTTAGTAACCTACAACTAGTTGTCCACAGTTAGATGTACAGAAATAAATCGATAAATATTATCTTGAATCAATCCACGACCCAGTGTATACGTATCTCAGTATTGATCACAACTCAAACTATATATATTTTGGAATCAACCTCAACCCTGTATAGCTAACTCCAACATTCACATATAGAGTGTCTATGGTTGTTCCGAAATATATATAGATGTGTCGACATGATAGGTCGAAACATTGTATACGTGTCTATGGTATCTCAAGATTACATAATATATAATACAAGTTGATTAAGTTATGGTTGGAATAGATTTGTTACCAATTTTCACGTAGCTAAAATGAGAAAAATTATCCAATCTTGTTTTACCCATAACTTCTTCATTTTAAATCCGTTTTGAGTGAATCAAATTGCTATGGTTTCATATTGAACTCTATTTTATGAATCTAAACAAAAAAATTATAGGTTTCTAGTCGGAAAAATAAGTTACAAGTCGTTTTTGTAAAGGTAGTCATTTCAGTCGAAAGAACGACGTCTAGATGACCATTTTAGAAAACATACTTCCACTTTGAGTTTAACCATAATTTTTGGATATAGTTTCATGTTCATAATAAAAATCATTTTCTCAGAATAAAAACTTTTAAATCAAAGTTTATCATAGTTTTTAATTAACTAACCCAAAACAGCCCGCGGTGTTACTACGACGGCGTAAATCCGGTTTTACGGTGTTTTTCGTGTTTCCAGGTTTTAAATCATTAAGTTAGCATATCATATAGATATAGAACATGTGTTTAGTTGATTTTAAAAGTCAAGTTAGAAGGATTAACTTTTGTTTGCGAACAAGTTTAGAATTAACTAAACTATGTTCTAGTGATTACAAGTTTAAACCTTCGAATAAGATAGCTTTATATGTATGAATCGAATGATGTTATGAACATCATTACTACCTTAAGTTCCTTGGATGAACCTACTGGAAAAGAAAAAAATGGATCTAGCTTCAATGGATCCTTGGATGGCTCAAAGTTCTTGAAGCAAAATCATGACACGAAAACAAGTTCAAGTAAGATCATCACTTGAAATAAGATTGTTATAGTTATAGAAATTGAACCAAAGTTTGAATATGATTATTACCTTGTATTAGAATGATAACCTACTGTAAGAAACAAAGATTTCTTGAGGTTGGATGATCACCTTACAAGATTGGAAGTGAGCTAGCAAACTTGAAAGTATTCTTGATTTTATGAAACTAGAACTTTTGGAATTTATGAAGAACACTTAGAACTTGAAGATAGAACTTGAGAGAGTTCAATTAGATGAAGAAAATTGAAGAATAAAAGTGTTTGTAGGTGTTTTTGGTCGTTGGTGTATGGATTAGATATAAAGGATATGTAATTTTGTTTTCATGTAAATAAGTCATGAATGATTACTCATATTTTTGTAATCTTATGAGATATTTCATGCTAGTTGCCAAATGATGGTTCCCACATGTGTTAGGTGACTCACATGGGCTGCTAAGAGCTGATCATTGGAGTGTATATACCAATAGTACATACATCTAAAAGCTGTGTATTGTACGAGTACGAATACGGGTGCATACGAGTAGAATTGTTGATGAAACTGAACGAGAATGTAATTGTAAGCATTTTTGTTAAGTAGAAGTATTTTGATAAGTGTATTGAAGTCTTTCAAAAGTGTATAAATACATATTAAAAAACTACATGTATATACATTTTAACTGAGTCGTTAAGTCATCGTTAGTCGTTACATGTAAGTGTTGTTTTGAAACCTTTAGGTTAACGATCTTGTTAAATGTTGTTAACCCAATGTTTATAATATCAAAAGAGATTTTAAATTATTATATTATCATGATATTATGATGTACGAATATCTCTTAATATGATATATATACATTAAATGTCGTTACAACGATAAACGTTACATATATGTCTCGTTTCAAAATCATTAAGTTAGTAGTCTTGTTTTTACATATGTAGTTCATTGTTAATATAATTAATGATATGTTTACTTATCATAATATCATGTTAACTATATATATAACCATATATATGTCATCATATAGTTTTTTACAAGTTTTAACGTTCGTGAATCACCGGTCAACTTGGGTGGTCAATTGTCTATATGAAACCTATTTCAATTAATCAAGTCTTAACAAGTTTGATTGCTTAACATGTTGGAAACATTTAATCATGTAAACATCAATCTCAATTAATATATATAAACATGGAAAAGTTCGGGTCACTACAGTACCTACCCGTTAAATAAATTTCGTCCCGAAATTTTAAGCTGTTGAAGGTGTTGACGAATCTTCTGGAAATAGATGCGGGTATTTCTTCTTCATCTGATCTTCACGCTCCCAGGTGAACTCGGGTCCTCTACGAGCATTCCATCGAACCTTAACAATTGGTATCTTGTTTTGCTTAAGTCTTTTAACCTCACGATCCATTATTTCGACGGGTTCTTCGATGAATTGGAGTTTTTCGTTGATTTGGATTTCATCTAACGGAATAGTGAGATCTTCTTTAGCAAAACATTTCTTCAAATTCGAGACGTGGAAAGTGTTATGTACAGCCGCGAGTTGTTGAGGTAACTCAAGTCGGTAAGCTACTGGTCCGACACGATCAATAATCTTGAATGGTCCAATATACCTTGGATTTAATTTCCCTCGTTTACCAAATCGAACAACGCCTTTCCAAGGTGAAACTTTAAGCATGACCATCTCTCCAATTTCAAATTCTATATCTTTTCTTTTAATGTCAGCGTAGCTCTTTTGTCGACTTTGGGCGGTTTTCAACCGTTGTTGAATTTGGATGATCTTCTCGGTAGTTTCTTGTATAATCTCCGGACCCGTAATCTGTCTATCCCCCACCTCACTCCAACAAATCGGAGACCTGCACTTTCTACCATAAAGTGCTTCAAACGGCGCCATCTCAATGCTTGAATGGTAGCTGTTGTTGTAGGAAAATTCTGCTAACGGTAGATGTCGATCCCAACTGTTTCCGAAATCAATAACACATGCTCGTAGCATGTCTTCAAGCGTTTGTATCGTCCTTTCGCTCTGCCCATCAGTTTGTGGATGATAGGCAGTACTCATGTCTAGACGAGTTCCTAATGCTTGCTGTAATGTCTGCCAGAATCTTGAAATAAATCTGCCATCCCTATCAGAGATAATAGAGATTGGTATTCCATGTCTGGAGACGACTTCCTTCAAATACAGTCGTGCTAACTTCTCCATCTTGTCATCTTCTCTTATTGGTAGGAAGTGTGCTGATTTGGTGAGACGATCAACTATTACCCAAATAGTATCAAAACCACTTGCAGTCCTTGGCAATTTAGTGATGAAATCCATGGTAATGTTTTCCCATTTCCATTCCGGGATTTCGGGTTGTTGAAGTAGACCTGATGGTTTCTGATGCTCAGCTTTGACCTTAGAACACGTCAAACATTCTCCTACGTATTTAGCAACATCGGCTTTGATACCCGGCCACCAAAAATGTTTCTTGAGATCCTTGTACATCTTCCCCGTTCCAGGATGTATTGAGTATCTGGTTTTATGAGCTTCTCTAAGTACCATTTCTCTCATATCTCCAAATTTTGGTACCCAAATCCTTTCAGCCCTATACCGGGTTCCGTCTTCCCGAATATTAAGATGCTTCTCCGATCCTTTGGGTATTTCATCCTTTAAATTTCCCTCTTTTAAAACTCCTTGTTGCGCCTCCTTTATTTGAGTAGTAATGTTATTATGAATCATTATATTCATAGATTTTACTCGAATGGGTTCTCTATCCTTCCTGCTCAAGGCATCGGCTACCACATTTGCCTTCCCCGGGTGGTAACGAATCTCAAAATCGTAATCATTCAATAATTCAATCCACCTACGCTGCCTCATATTCAGTTGTTTCTGATTAAATATGTGTTGAAGACTTTTGTGGTCGGTATATATAATACTTTTGACCCCATATAAGTAGTGCCTCCAAGTCTTTAATGCAAAAACAACCGCGCCTAATTCCAAATCATGCGTCGTATAATTTTGTTCGTGAATCTTCAATTGTCTAGACGCATAAGCAATCACCTTCGTTCGTTGCATTAATACACAACCGAGACCTTGCTTTGATGCGTCACAATAAATCACAAAATCATCATTCCCTTCAGGCAATGACAATATAGGTGCCGTAGTTAGCTTTTTCTTCAATAACTGAAACGCTTTCTCTTGTTCATCATTCCATTCAAATTTCTTCCCTTTATGCGTTAATGCAGTCAAGGGTTTTGCTATTCTGGAAAAGTCTTGGATGAACCTTCTGTAGTAACCAGCTAGTCCTAAAAACTGGCGTATGTGTTTCGGAGTTTTCGGGGTTTCCCACTTTTCAACAGTTTCTATCTTTGCCGGATCCACCTTAATACCTTCTTTGTTCACTATGTGACCGAGGAATTGAACTTCTTCCAACCAAAATGCACACTTTGAAAACTTAGCGTACAATTCTTCCTTCCTCAATACTTCTAACACCTTTCTCAAATGTTCACCGTGTTCTTGGTCATTCTTTGAGTAAATAAGTATGTCATCAATGAAAACAATGACAAACTTGTCAAGGTATGGTCCACACACTCGGTTCATAAGGTCCATGAACACAGCTGGTGCATTAGTTAAACCAAATGGCATGACCATAAACTCGTAATGACCGTAACGTGTTCTGAAAGCAGTCTTTGGAATATCATCTTCTTTCACCCGCATTTGATGATACCCGGAACGTAAGTCAATCTTTGAATAAACAGACGAGCCTTGTAGTTGATCAAATAAGTCGTCGATTCTCGGTAGTGGGTAGCGGTTCTTGATGGTAAGTTTGTTCAACTCTCGGTAGTCGATACACAACCTGAATGTACCATCTTTCTTCTTGACAAATAAAACAGGAGCTCCCCACGGTGATGTGCTTGGTCGAATGAAACCACGCTCTAAAAGTTCTTGTAATTGGCTTTGCAGTTCTTTCATCTCGCTGGGTGCGAGTCTGTAAGGAGCACGAGCTATTGGTGCAGCTCCTGGTACAAGATCTATTTGAAATTCAACGGATCGATGTGGGGGTAATCCCGGTAATTCTTTCGGAAATACATCGGGAAATTCTTTTGCAATGGGAACATCATTGATGCTCTTTTCTTCAGTTTGTACTTTCTCGACGTGTGCTAGAACAGCATAGCAACCTTTTCTTATTAGTTTTTGTGCCTTCAAATTACTAATAAGATGTAGCTTCGTGTTGCCCTTTTCTCCGTACACCATTAAGGGTTTTCCTTTTTCTCGTATAATGCGAATTGCATTTTTGTAACAAACGATCTCCGCTTTCACTTCTTTCAACCAGTCCATACCGATTATCACATCAAAACTCCCTAACTCTACTGGTATCAAATCAATCTTAAATGTTTCGCTAACCAGTTTAATTTCTCGATTCCGACATATATTATCTGCTGAAATTAATTTACCATTTGCTAATTCGAGTAAAAATTTACTATCCAAAGGCGTCAATGGACAACTTAATTTAGCACAAAAATCTCTACTCATATAGCTTCTATCCGCACCCGTATCAAATAAAACGTAAGCAGATTTATTGTCAATAAGAAACGTACCCGTAACAAGCTCCGGGTCTTCCTGTGCCTCTACCGCATTAATATTGAAAACTCTTCCACGGCCTTGTCCATTCGTGTTCTCCTGGTTCGGGCAATTTCTAATAATGTGGCCTGGTTTTCCACATTTATAACAAACTACATTGGCATAACTTGCTCCGACACTACTTGCTCCGCCATTACTCGTTCCGACACCATTTGTTCCTTTCGTTCTATTAACCCCTGGTCCGTAGACCTCACACTTCGCCGCGCTATGACCATTTCTTTTACACTTGTTGCAAAATTTGGTGCAGAACCCCGAGTGATTCTTTTCACACCTTTGGCATAGTTGCTTCTGATTGTTGTTGTTGTTGCGGTTATTATTGTTGTTGGGATGATTGTTGTAGTAGTTGTTGTTGTTGTTGTTGTTGTTGTTGGGCCGTTTGTTGTAGTTGCGATTGATGTTGCGATTGTTGGGATAATTGTTGCGATTATTGTTGTAATTGCTGTTGTTGTTGTATTGGTGATTCTTATCACCGTTTTCCTCCCACTTTCTTTTGACTTGTTTCACATTGGCCTCTTCAGCAGTCTGTTCTTTAATTATTTCTTCAATCTGGTTCACTAGTTTGTGAGCCATTCTACATGCCTGTTGTATGGAGGCGGGCTCGTGTGAACTTATATCTTCTTGGATTCTTTCCGGTAATCCTTTCACAAACGCGTCGATCTTCTCTTCCACATCTTCGAATGCTCCCGGACACAATAGGCACAATTCTGTGAATCGTCTTTCGTACGTGGTAATATCAAATCCTTGGGTTCGTAACCCTCTAAGTTCTGTCTTGAGCTTATTGACCTCGGTTCTGGGACGGTACTTCTCGTTCATCAAGTGCTTGAATGCTGACCACGGTAGTGCGTACGCATCATCTTGTCCCACTTGCTCTAGATAGGTATTCCACCATGTTAACGCAGAACCTGTGAAGGTATGCGTAGCGTACTTCACTTTGTCCTCTTCAGTACACTTACTTATGGCAAACACCGATTCAACCTTCTCGGTCCACCGTTTCAATCCGATCGGTCCTTCGGTTCCATCAAATTCCAAAGGTTTGCAGGCAGTGAATTCTTTGTAGGTGCATCCTACACGATTTCCTGTACTGCTAGATCCAAGGTTATTGTTGGTATGTAGCGCAGCCTGTACTGCGGCTATGTTTGAAGCTAGAAAAGTACGGAATTCCTCTTCATTCATATTCACGGTGTGTCGAGTAGTCGGTGCCATTTCCTTCAAAATAGTTAAATGGAACAAGTTAATCATACAGAATATTAAGAGTAGTTAATAGTATTTCGTAGCATAATATGAACTCATTTATAAAAGCTTTTTCTTCATATTAGCGTTTTATAAGTTTAAATTCGGGTAGTACCTACCCACAGCTGAAATGTCCCGTTCTTATTGATTAAAAACGTTCCATATTAATTGATTTCGTTGCGAGGTTTTGACCTCTATATGAGACGTTTTTCAAAGACTGCATTCATTTTAAAACAAACCATAACCTTTATTTCATCAATAAAGGTTTAAAAAGCTTTACGTAGATTATCAAATAATGATAATCTAAAATATCCTGTTTACACACGACCATTACATAATGGTTTACAATACAAATATGTTACAACAAAATAAGTTTCTTGAATGCAGTTTTTACACAATATCATACAAGCATGGACTCCAAATCTCGTCCTTATTTAAGTATGCGACAGCGGAAGCTCTTAATAATCACCTGAGAATAAACATGCTTAAAACGTCAACAAAAATGTTGGTGAGTTATAGGTTTAACCTATATATATCAAATCATAATAATAGACCACAAGATTTCATATTTCAATACACATCCCATACATAGAGATAAAAATCATTCATATGGTGAACACCTGGTAACCGACATTAACAAGATGCATATTTAAGAATATCCCCATCATTCCGGGACACCCTTCGGATATGATATAAATTTCGAAGTACTAAAGCATCCGGTACTTTGGATGGGGCTTGTTGGGCCCGATAGATCTATCTTTAGGATTCGCGTCAATTAGGGTGTCTGTTCCCTAATTCTTAGATTACCAGACTTAATAAAAAGGGGCATATTCGATTTCGATAATTCAACCATAGAATGTAGTTTCACGTACTTGTGTCTATTTTGTAAATCATTTATAAAACCTGCATGTATTCGCATCCCAAAAATATTAGATTTTAAAAGTGGGACTATAACTCACTTTCACAGATTTTTACTTCGTCGGGAAATAAGACTTGGCCACTGGTTGATTCACGAACCTATAACAATATATACATATATATCAAAGTATGTTCAAAATATATTTACAACACTTTTAATATATTTTGATGTTTTAAGTTTATTAAGTCAGCTGTCCTCGTTAGTAACCTACAACTAGTTGTCCACAGTTAGATGTACAGAAATAAATCGATAAATATTATCTTGAATCAATCCACGACCCAGTGTATACGTATCTCAGTATTGATCACAACTCAAACTATATATATTTTGGAATCAACCTCAACCCTGTATAGCTAACTCCAACATTCACATATAGAGTGTCTATGGTTGTTCCGAAATATATATAGATGTGTCGACATGATAGGTCGAAACATTGTATACGTGTCTATGGTATCTCAAGATTACATAATATACAATACAAGTTGATTAAGTTATGGTTGGAATAGATTTGTTACCAATTTTCACGTAGCTAAAATGAGAAAAATTATCTAATCTTGTTTTACCCATAACTTCTTCATTTTAAATCCGTTTTGAGTGAATCAAATTGCAATGATTTCATATTGAACTCTATTTTATGAATCTAAACAGAAAAAGTATAGGTTTATAGTCGGAAAAATAAGTTACAAGCCGTTTTTGTAAAGGTAGTCATTTCAGTCGAAAGAACGACGTCTAGATGACCATTTTAGAAAACATACTTCCACTTTGAGTTTAACCATAATTTTTGGATATAGTTTCATGTTCATAATAAAAATCATTTTCTCAGAATAACAACTTTTAAATCAAATTTTATCATAGTTTTTAATTAACTAACCCAAAACAGCCCGAGGTGTTACTACGACGGCGTAAATCCGGTTTTACGGTGTTTTTCGTGTTTCCAGGTTTTAAACCATTAAGTTAGCATATCATATAGATATAGAACATGTGTTTAGTTAATTTTAAAATTCAAGTTAGAAGGATTAACTTTTTTTTGCGAACAAGTTTAGAATTACTAAACTATGTTCTAGTGATTACGAGTTTAAACCTTCGAATAAGATAGTTTTATATGTATGAATCGAATGATGTTATGAACATCATTACTACCTTAAGTTCCTTGGATAAACCTACTGGAAAAGAGAAAAATGGATCTAGCTTCAACGGATCCTTGGATGGCTCGAAGTTCTTGAAGCAGAATCATGACACGAAAACAAGTTCAAGTAAGATCATCACTTGAAATAAGATTGTTATAGTTATAGAAATTGAACCAAAGTTTGAATATGATTATTACCTTGTATTAGAATGATAACCTACTGTAAGAAACAAAGATTTCTTGAGGTTGGATGATCACCTTATAAGATTGGAAGTGAGCTAGCAAACTTGAAAGTATTCTTGATTTTATGTAACTAGAACTTGTAAAATATATGAAGAACACTTAGAACTTGAAGATAGAACTTGAGAGAGATCAATTAGATGAAGAAAATTGAAGAATGAAAGTGTTTGTAGATGTTTTTGGTCGTTGGTGTATGGATTAGATATAAAGGATATGTAATTTTGTTTTCATGTAAATAAGTCATGAATGATTACTCATATTTTTGTAATTTTATGAGATATTTCATGCTAGTTTCCAAATGATGGTTCCCACATGTGTTAGGTGACTGACATGGGCTGCTAAGAGCTGATCATTGGAGTGTATATACCAATAGTACATACATCTAAAAGCTGTGTATTGTACGAGTACGAATACGGGTGCATACGAGTAGAATTGTTGATGAAACTGAACGAGGATGTAATTATAAGCATTTTTGTTAAGTAGAAGTATTTTGATAAGTGTCTTGAAGTCTTTCAAAAGTGTATGAATACATATTAAAACACTACATGTATATACATTTTAACTGAGTCGTTAAGTCATCGTTAGTCGTTACATGTAAATGTTGTTTTGAAACCTTTAGGTTAACGATCTTGTTGAATGTTGTTAACCCATTGTTTATTATAACAAATGAGATGTTAAATTGTTATATTATCATGATATTATGATATATAATATATCTCAGTATGATGTATATACAGTTAAATGTCGTTACAACGATAATCATTACATATATGTCTCGTTTCGAAATCATTAAGTTAGTAGTCTTATTTTTACATATGTATTTCATTGTTAATACACTTAATAATATATTTACTTATCATTTAACATAATTAACCAAGTGTATCAATATCTTAATATGATTCATATGTACCTAGTAAGACGTTGTTATAACGATAATCGTTATATATATCGTTTTCGAGTTTCTTAAATTAATAGTCTCATTTTTATGTATATAACTCATTGTTAAAATACCTAATGAGATACATACTTATAATAAAAACATGTTAACTATATATATAACCATATATATGTCATCGTATAGTTTTTACAAGTTTTAACGTTCGTGAATCACCGGTCAACTTGGGTGGTCAATTGTCTATATGAAACATATTTCAATTAATCAAGTCTTAACAAGTTTAATTGCTTAACATGTTGGAAACATTTAATCATGTAAATATTAATCTCAATTAATATATATAAACATGGAAAAGTTCGGGTCACTACAGTACCTACCCGTTAAATAAATTTCGTCCCGAAATTTTAAGCTGTTGAAGGTGTTGACGAATCTTCTGGAAATAGATGCGGGTATTTCTTATTCATCTGATCTTCACGCTCCCAGGTGAACTCGGGTCCTCTACGAGCATTCCATCGAACCTTAACAATTGGTATCTTGTTTTGCTTAAGTCTTTTAACCTCACGATCCATTATTTCGACGGGTTCTTCGATGAATTGAAGTTTTTCGTTGATTTGGATTTAATCTAACGGAATAGTGAGATCTTCTTTAGCAAAACATTTCTTCAAATTCGAGATGTAGAAAGTGTTATGTACAGCCGCGAGTTGTTGAGGTAACTCCAGTCGGTAAGCTACTGGTCCGACACGATCAATAATCTTGAATGGTCCAATATACCTTGGATTTAATTTCCCTCGTTTACCAAATTGAACAACGCCTTTCCAAGGTGCAACTTTAAGCATGACCATCTCTCCAATTTCAAATTCTATATCTTTGGGCGTAACTCTTTTAATGTCAGCGTAACTCTTTTGTCGACTTTGGGCGGTTTTCAACCGTTGTTGAATTTGGATGATCTTCTCGGTAGTTTCTTGTATAATCTCCGGACCCGTAATCTGTCTATCCCCCACTTCACTCCAACAAATCGGAGACCTGCACTTTCTACCATAAAGTGCTTCAAACGGCGCCATCTCAATGCTTGAATGGTAGCTGTTGTTGTAGGAAAATTCTGCTAACGGTAGATGTCGATCCCAACTGTTTCCGAAATCAATAACACATGCTCGTAGCATGTCTTCAAGCGTTTGTATCGTCCTTTCACTCTGCCCATCAGTTTGTGGATGATAGGCAGTACTCATGTCTAGACGAGTTCCTAATGCTTGCTGTAATGTCTGCCAGAATCTTGAAATAAATCTGCCATCCCTATCAGAGATAATAGAGATTGGTATTCCATGTCTGGAGACGACTTCCTTCAAATACAGTCGTGCTAACTTCTCCATCTTGTCATCTTCTCTTATTGGCAGGAAGTGTGCTGATTTGGTGAGACGATCAACTATTACCCAAATAGTATCAAAACCACTTGCAGTCCTTGGCAATTTAGTGATGAAATCCATGGTAATGTTTTCCCATTTCCATTCTGGGATTTCGGGTTGTTGAAGTAGACCTGATGGTTTCTGATGCTCAGCTTTGACCTTAGAACACGTCAAACATTCTCCTACGTATTTAGCAACATCGGCTTTCATACCCGGCCACCAAAAATGTTTCTTGAGATCCTTGTACATCTTCCCCGTTCCAGGATGTATTGAGTATCTGGTTTTATGAGCTTCTCTAAGTACCATTTCTCTCATATCTCCAAATTTTGGTACCCAAATCCTTTCAGCCCTATACCGGGTTCCGTCTTCCTGAATATTAAGATGTTTCTCCGATCCTTTGGGTATTTCATCCTTTAAATTTCCCTCTTTTAAAACTCCTTGTTGCGCCTCCTTTATTTGAGTAGTAAGGTTATTATAAATCATTATATTCATAGATTTTACTCGAATGGGTTCTCTGTCCTTCCTGCTCAAGGCATCGGCTACCACATTTGCCTTCCCCGGGTGGTAACGAATCTCAAAGTCGTAATCATTCAACAATTCAATTCACCTACGCTGCCTCATATTCAGTTGTTTCTGATTAAATATGTGTTGAAGACTTTTGTGGTCGGTATATATAATACTTTTGACCCCATATAAGTAGTGCCTCCAAGTCTTTAATGCAAAAACAACCGCGCCTAATTCCAAATCATGCGTCGTATAATTTTGTTCGTGAATCTTCAATTGTCTAGACGCATAAGCAATCACCTTCGTTCGTTGCATTAATACACAACCGAGACCTTGCTTTGATGCATCACAATAAATCACAAAATCATCATTCCCTTCAGGCAATGACAATATAGGTGCCGTAGTTAGCTTTTTCTTCAATAACTGAAACGTTTTCTCTTGTTCATCATTCCATTCAAATTTCTTCCCTTTATGCGTTAATGCAGTCAAGGGTTTTGCTATTCTGGAAAAGTCTTGGATGAACCTTCTGTAGTAACCAGCTAGTCCTAAAAACTGGCGTATGTGTTTCGGAGTTTTCGGGGTTTCCCACTTTTCAACAGTTTCTATCTTTGCCGGATCCACCTTAATACCCTCTTTGTTCACTATGTGACCGAGGAATTGAACTTCTTCCAACCAAAATGCACACTTTGAAAACTTAGCGTACAATTTTTCCTTCCTCAATACTTCTAACACCTTTCTCAAATGTTCACCGTGTTCTTGGTCATTCTTTGAGTAAATAAGTATGTCATCAATGAACACAATGACAAACTTGTCAAGGTATGGTCCACACACTCGGTTCATAAGGTCCATGAACACAACTGGTGCATTAGTTAAACCAAACGGCATGACCATAAACTCGTAATGACCGTAACGTGTTCTGAAAGCAGTCTTTGGAATATCATCTTCTTTCACCCGCATTTGATGATACCCGGAACGTAAGTCAATCTTTGAATAAACAGACGAGCCTTGTAGTTGATCAAATAAGTCATCGATTCTCGGTAGTGGGTAGCGGTTCTTGATGGTAAGTTTGTTCAACTCTCGGTAGTCGATACACAACCTGAATGTACCAACTTTCTTCTTGACAAATAAAACAGGAGCTCCCCACGGTGATGTGCTTAGTCGAATGAAACCACGCTCTAAAAGTTCTTGTAATTGGCTTTGCAGTTCTTTCATCTCGCTGGTGCGAGTCTGTAAGGAGCACGAGCTATTGGTGCAGCTCCTGGTACAAGATCTATTTGAAATTCAACGGATCGAGGTGGGGGTAATCCCGGTAATTCTTTCGGAAATACATCGGGAAATTCTTTTGCAATGGGAACATCATTGATGCTCTTTTCTTCAGTTTGTACTTTCTCGACGTGTACTAGAACAGCATAGCAACCTTTTCTTATTAGTTTTTGTGCCTTCAAATTACTAATAAGATGTAGCTTCGTGTTGCCCTTTTCTCCGTACACCATTAAGGGTTTTCCTTTTTCTCGTATAATGCGAATTGCATTTTTGTAACAAACGATCTCTGCTTTCACTTCTTTCAACCAGTCCATACCGATTATCACATCAAAACTCCCTAACTCTACTGGTATCAAATCAATCTTAAATGTTTCGCTAACCAGTTTAATTTCTCGATTCCGACATATATTATCTGCTGAAATTAATTTACCATTTGCTAATTCGAGTAAAAATTTACTATCCAAAGGCGTCAATGGACAACTTAATTTAGCACAAAAATCTCTACTCATATAGCTTCTATCCGCACCCGAATCAAATAAAACGTAAGCAGATTTATTGTCAATAAGAAACGTACCCGTAACAAGCTCCGGGCCTTCCTGTGCCTCTGCCGCATTAATATTGAAAACTCTTCCGCGGCCTTGTCCATTCGTGTTCTCCTGGTTCGGGCAATTTCTAATAATGTGGCCCGGTTTTCCACATTTATAACAAACTACATTGGCATAACTTGCTCCGACACTACTTGCTCCGCCATTACTCGTTCCGACACCATTTGTTCCTTTCGTTCTATTAACCCCTGGTCCGTAGACCTCACACTTCGCCGCGCTATGACCATTTCTTTTACACTTGTTGCAAAATTTGGTGCAGAACCCCGAGTGATACTTTTCACACTTTTGGCATAGCTGCTTCTGATTGTTGTTGTTGTTGCGGTTATTATTGTTGTTGGGATGATTGTTGTAGTTGTTGTTGTTGTTGTTGTTGTTGTTGTTGGGCCGTTTGTTGTAGTTGCGATTGATGTTGCGATTGTTGGGATAATTGTTGCGATTATTGTTGTAATTGCTGTTGTTGTTGTATTGGTGATTCTTATCACCGTTTTCCTCCCACTTTCTTTTGACTTGCTTCACATTGGCCTCTTCAGCAGTCTGTTCTTTAATTCTTTCTTCAATCTGGTTCACTAGTTTGTGAGCCATTCTACATGCCTTTTGCATGGAGGCGGGCTCGTGTGAACTTATATCTTCTTGGATTCTTTTCGGTAATCCTTTCACAAACGCGTCGATCTTCTCTTCCTCATCTTCGAATGCTCCCGGACACAATAGGCACAATTCTGTGAATCGTCTTTCATACATGGTAATATCAAATCCTTGGGTTCGTAACCCTCTAAGTTCTGTCTTGAGCTTATTGACCTCGGTTCTGGGACGGTACTTCTCGTTCATCAAGTGCTTGAATGCTGACCACGGTAGTGCGTACGCATCATCTTGTCCCACTTGCTCTAGATAGGTATTCCACCATGTTAACGCAGAACCTGTGAAGGTATGCGTAGCGTACTTCACTTTGTCCTCTTCAGTACACTTACTTATGGCAAACACCGATTCGACCTTCTCGGTCCACCGTTTCAATCCGATCGGTCCTTCGGTTCCATCAAATTCCAAAGGTTTGCAGGCAGTGAATTCTTTGTAGGTGCATCCTACACGATTTCCTGTACTGCCAGATCCAAGGTTATTGTTGGTATGTAGCGCAGCCTGTACTGCGGCTATGTTTGAAGCTAGAAAAGTACGGAATTCCTCTTCATTCATATTCACTGTGTGTCGAGTAGTCGGTGCCATTTCCTTCAAAATAGTCAAATGGAACAAGTTAATCATACAGAATATTAAGAGTAGTTAATAGTATTTCGTAGCATAATATGAACTCATTTATAAAAGTTTTTTCTTCATATTAGCATTTTATAAGTTTAAATTCGGGTAGTACCTGCCCGTTAAGTTCATACTTAGTAGCTAATATACAATTCAACTACTACAATTCTATATGAAAAACTGATTGTAATAATATTTCGCGTTCAAACTTTTATACAATATTTTACAAACTTACAATACCGCTTATTTTACATAAAGTATGAAATATAGCACACAATAACTTTGATACAAGATAGTTGTGAAGATAATTCTAGCTAGTACACAAGTCGTTCAGCAAAGGCAATAAAGACACGTAATTCATACGTCCAGAAACAAGTCATGCATTCTGGTTTTACTAGGACTACTTCCCATCCTTGGTCTTGTGGAACATAACCGTTATGGCCGTTGATAAGACAGCGTGTTGTAACGTCATCAAAGGGACGAGGGTTACGTAATGACCAACAGTCTCGTAATAACCTAAAAACCTCATTTCTTACCCCAATTACCAACTCCGTCACTTGTGGGAACGTTTTGTTTAATAGTTGTAGCCCGATGTTCTTGTTCTCACTTTGGTGAGAAGCGAACATTACTAACCCGTAAGCATAACATGCTTCTTTATGTTGCATGTTAGCCGCTTTTTCTAAATCACGAAGTCCTATATTCGGATATACTGAGTCAAAATAATTTCTTAACCCGTTGCGTAAAATAGCATTTGGGTTCCCCGCAATATATGCGTCAAAGTAAACACATCGTACCTTATGGATTTCCCAATGTGATATTCCCCATCTTCCGAACGAAAGCCTTTTATAAACCAAGGCATTCTTGGAACGTTCTTCGAATGTCTTACAAACTGATCTCGCCTTAAATAGTTGTGCCGAGGAATTCTGACCGACTCTAGACAAGATTTCATCAATCATGTCTCCGGGTAGGTCTCTTAAAATATTGGGTTGTCTATCCATTTTGTGTTTTTATACTGTAAAATAGACAAGAGTTAGATTCATAAAAAAAAATACTTATTAATACAAGCAATTTTTACATATATCATAAAGCATAAGCACACTATATTACATATATTACACCACACGAATATAACTATCTTATTCCGACTCGCTCGTTTCTTCTTGTTCGGTTTTGGTTCGTTTTGCTAAGTTTCTAGGGATATATGATGTTCCCCTAATACGAGCCGTCGTTATCCACATTGGTTTAGAAAAACCTGGTGGTTTAGAGGTTCCCGGGTCATTGTTACAACTTAAGGACTTCGGGGGTTGACGATACATATAAAGTTCATCGGGGTTGGAATTAGATTTCTCTATTTTTATGCCCTTTCCCTTATTATTTTCTTTTGCCTTTTTAAATTCAGTTGGGGTAATTTCTATAACATCATCGGAATTCTCGTCGGAATCCGATTCATCGGAGAATTGGTAATCCTCCCAATATTTTGCTTCCTTGGCGGAAACACCATTGACCATAATTAACCTTGGTTGGTTGGTTGAGGATTTTCTTTTACTTAACCGTTTTATTATTTCCCCCACCGGTTCTACTTCTTCATTCGGTTCCGATTCTTCTTTCGGTTCCGATTCTTCTTCCGGTTCCGACTCTTCTTCCGGTTCCACTTCGGGAACTTGTGAATCAGTCCATGAATCATTCCAATTTACATTTGACTCTTCATTATTATTAGGTGAGTCAATGGAACTTGTTCTAGAGGTAGACATCTATCACATAATATCAAACGCGTTAAGAGATTAATATATCACATAATATTCACATGTTAAAAATATATAGTTTCCAACAAAATTTGTTAAGCAATCATTTTTCAAGTAAACACGGTCGAAGTCCAGACTCACTAATGCATCCTAACAAACTCGATAAGACACACTAATGCAAAATTCTGGTTCTCTAAGACCAACGCTCGGATACCAACTGAAATGTCCCGTTCTTATTGATTAAAAACGTTCCATATTAATTGATTTCGTTGCGAGGTTTTGACCTCTATATGAGACGTTTTTCAAAGACTGCATTCATTTTAAAACAAACCATAACCTTTATTTCATCAATAAAGGTTTAAAAAGCTTTACGTAGATTATCAAATAATGATAATCTAAAATATCCTGTTTACACACGACCATTACATAATGGTTTACAATACAAATATGTTACAACAAAATAAGTTTCTTGAATGCAGTTTTTACACAATATCATACAAGCATGGACTCCAAATCTCGTCCTTATTTAAGTATGCGACAGCGGAAGCTCTTAATAATCACCTGAGAATAAACATGCTTAAAACGTCAACAAAAATGTTGGTGAGTTATAGGTTTAACCTATATATATCAAATCATAATAATAGACCACAAGATTTCATATTTCAATACACATCCCATACATAGAGATAAAAATCATTCATATGGTGAACACCTGGTAACCGACATTAACAAGATGCATATTTAAGAATATCCCCATCATTCCGGGACACCCTTCGGATATGATATAAATTTCAAAGTACTAAAGCATCCGGTACTTTGGATGGGGCTTGTTGGGCCCGATAGATCTATCTTTAGGATTCGCGTCAATTAGGGTGTCTGTTCCCTAATTCTTAGATTACCAGACTTAATAAAAAGGGGCATATTCGATTTCGATAATTCAACCATAGAATGTAGTTTCACGTACTTGTGTCTATTTTGTAAATCATTTATAAAACCTGCATGTATTCTCATCCCAAAAATATTAGATTTTAAAAGTGGGACTATAACTCACTTTCACAGATTTTTACTTCGTCGGGAAATAAGACTTGGCCACTGGTTGATTCACGAACCTATAACAATATATACATATATATCAAAGTATGTTCAAAATATATTTACAACACTTTTAATATATTTTGATGTTTTAAGTTTATTAAGTCAGCTGTCCTCGTTAGTAACCTACAACTAGTTGTCCACAGTTAGATGTACAGAAATAAATCGATAAATATTATCTTGAATCAATCCACGACCCAGTGTATACGTATCTCAGTATTGATCACAACTCAAACTATATATATTTTGGAATCAACCTCAACCCTGTATAGCTAACTCCAACATTCACATATAGAGTGTCTATGGTTGTTCCGAAATATATATAGATGTGTCGACATGATAGGTCGAAACATTGTATACGTGTCTATGGTATCTCAAGATTACATAATATACAATACAAGTTGATTAAGTTATGGTTGGAATAGATTTGTTACCAATTTTCACGTAGCTAAAATGAGAAAAATTATCCAATCTTGTTTTACCCATAACTTCTTCATTTTAAATCCGTTTTGAGTGAATCAAATTGCAATGGTTTCATATTGAACTCTATTTTATGAATCTAAACAGAAAAAGTATAGGTTTATAGTCAGAAAAATAAGTTACAAGTCGTTTTTGTAAAGGTAGTCATTTCAGTCGAAAGAACGACGTCTAGATGACCATTTTAGAAAACATACTTCCACTTTGAGTTTAACCATAATTTTTGGATATAGTTTCATGTTCATAATAAAAATCATTTTCTCAGAATAACAACTTTTAAATCAAAGTTTATCATAGTTTTTAATTAACTAACCCAAAACAGCCCGCGGTGTTACTACGACGGCGTAAATCCGGTTTTACGGTGTTTTTCGTGTTTCCAGGTTTTAAACCATTAAGTTAGCATATCATATAGATATAGAACATGTGTTTAGTTAATTTTAAAAGTCAAGTTAGAAGGATTAACTTTTTTTTGCGAACAATTTTAGAATTACTAAACTATGTTCTAGTGATTACGAGTTTAAACCTTCGAATAAGATAGTTTTATATGTATGAATCGAATGATGTTATGAACATCATTACTACCTTAAGTTCCTTGGATAAACCTACTGGAAAAGAGAAAAATGGATCTAGCTTCAACGGATCCTTGGATGGCTCGAAGTTCTTGAAGCAGAATCATGACACGAAAACAAGTTCAAGTAAGATCATCACTTGAAATAAGATTGTTATAGTTATAGAAATTGAACCAAAGTTTGAATATGATTATTACCTTGTATTAGAATGATAACCTACTGTAAGAAACAAAGATTTCTTGAGGTTGGATGATCACCTTATAAGATTGGAAGTGAGCTAGCAAACTTGAAAGTATTCTTGATTTTATGTAACTAGAACTTGTAAAATATATGAAGAACACTTAGAACTTGAAGATAGAACTTGAGAGAGATCAATTAGATGAAGAAAATTGAAGAATGAAAGTGTTTGTAGGTGTTTTTGGTCGTTGGTGTATGGATTAGATATAAAGGATATGTAATTTTGTTTTCATGTAAATAAGTCATGAATGATTACTCATATTTTTGTAATTTTATGAGATATTTCATGCTAGTTGCCAAATGATGGTTCCCACATGTGTTAGGTGACTCACTTGGGCTGCTAAGAGCTGATCATTGGAGTGTATATACCAATAGTACATACATCTAAAAGCTGTGTATTGTACGAGTACGAATACGGGTGCATACGAGTAGAATTGTTGATGAAACTGAACGAGGATGTAATTGTAAGCATTTTTGTTAAGTAGAAGTATTTTGATAAGTGTCTTGAAGTCTTTCAAAAGTGTATGAATACATATTAAAACACTACATGTATATACATTTTAACTGAGTCGTTAAGTCATCGTTAGTCGTTACATGTAAATGTTGTTTTGAAACCTTTAGGTTAACGATCTTGTTGAATGTTGTTAACTCATTGTTTATTATAACAAATGAGATGTTAAATTGTTATATTATCATGATATTATGATATATAATATATCTCAGTATGATGTATATACAGTTAAATGTCGTTACAACGATAATCGTTACATATATGTCTCGTTTCGAAATCATTAAGTTAGTAGTCTTATTTTTACATATGTATTTCATTGTTAATACACTTAATAATATATTTACTTATAATTTAACATAATTAACCAAGTGTATCAATATCTTAATATGATTCATATGTACCTAGTAAGACGTTGTTATAACGATAATCGTTATATATATCGTTTTCGAGTTTCTTAAATTAATAGTCTCATTTTTATGTATATAACTCATTGTTAAAATACCTAATGAGATACATACTTATAATAAAAACATGTTAACTATATATATAACCATATATATGTCATCGTATAGTTTTTACAAGTTTTAACGTTCGTGAATCACCGGTCAACTTGGGTGGTCAATTGTCTATATGAAACATATTTCAATTAATCAAGTCTTAACAAGTTTGATTGCTTAACATGTTGGAAACATTTAATCATGTAAATATTAATCTCAATTAATATATATAAACATAGAAAAGTTCGGGTCACTACAACAGCTACCTCCCGATCCTTCTCCAATCCCTGCCTTTTTTGACTCAAATCTACCCGATGGCCACCATCCTCATCCATCACCAGGTTGCAAACCGGATGAACATCTGAAACTCGCCATTCACCTCCACTACATCAGGAACTCGATCCGACCCACAAACCCCATTATCCAAATTGACATTCTCCAAAACCACATCATCATCCCCTAAACTTAAACAACAAGCCCATTATCACAAGGCGCATGAAATGCTCAAGACACACCATTGTCTGATGATTTATTCGATGCCATTACTCTTTTGAGAGATTATTTATTCGATGTTATTACTCTTTTGGGTTACGTGCGGTGGCATATGAAGTTGGAAATGATATCTTTTCAATCTATCATACCGAACTTGGGGGACTTAATGATACGCGTACTTTCACATTAAGCGCTCATGCGTATCACGTGCTTACACACGCTTACTGATTAAAGTCCTGCACTAACCTTAGCTTGCACCCAGGCTGGTTGCGCCAAGGGGGTTCGGGGTGCACCACACAGCTTTGCTAAGCGCACAAGAAACAATTTTATCTTTATTTAACTTAAAATATTATCCTTATTTAGTCGTAATCATTTCCTAATTCTGAAGTTAGTTAAGAAGGATCTAGACTTGACTAAGGATATTTCGATCTAGGGTTTCACTATAAATACAAACCCTAAACTCATTCATTAAACAATCTTACATCTATCATGTAACCATCTACGATACATGAGATACGGCCTTAGCCTTTCACCTAGGGTTTTACCTACACCCTGTGTAGGATTTTTTACTTAGCTGATGATTAGACTCCGTCCATCAGCCATAACTATCCTTTCGAGTTCATCGTCTCTATTAGGGTTAACCATGATAACCGGACCGGAGTGTTAACGCCATTGATCTCTGAAAAACACTCTCTTGCACTCGAACGTACTCCTTGCCCTAGTCACAAGATAGCTGATCATATACATAGTATTGTATATGTATATTTTAAATGCTAAAGGCTAAAGCAGAAGGTACGCGAAGTATATTTAAGGAACTTAGCATATCCGCTGAAAGTTAAGATAGCGGTAATATGGTGCATTAATAAAAGAGTGCGGATTACTTCCGCTAAGTCAGCGCGAATGATTAAATAATCCGCACACCGCGAATATTCTGGAAACTATATATAGAGAGCTTGACCTCTCATTTATAGGTTGTTGATTCTCTGCCATTTGCCTAGACCTTTGTAATTTTCACTTGTGACTTTGCCCAAGGAACTTTTACATTGTGTTAAGGTGAATCATGTTAATTAACAATCAAGACCGGGTCAGGGTGGTTGGTCACTTGATTGATAAAGTGAAAGACGATCATCAGGGCCCAAAACAATCATCAAACATCCCATTCACCATCTCAATATCATTGCACTCAATTCTTAATTAAGTACCTCTTTAATATAGGATTGATCAATTGGCGCCAACCGTAGGACACGTTCAAAATTAAACTCGGAATTTTTGTTTTGTTTTATACTATCGAACAATAAATTGGCTTGTTTGATTCTAATCGTGTATTTTTTTGATGATTCACAGGTGAATACGTTTGAAATTTGTGGCAATTTGATTGTTTGTTGAAATGACGAATGATAAAAGAAATGTTCGCGATACTGTTGTCACTATGCAAGCAAATGCTCAAAAGAGGGGAAGAAAGCGAAAATCAGCAAAAATGCTTCAAAATTGGCAGTTCCTGCCAATAAGTTTCCCAAAATGCAAAGCGAAGATTTCTATGAGATGCCGATAGTAATATCGTACAAAGTCGCGCAGACTGGAATCACAATTATGAAAGTTCATGTTGATAATGGCAGTAGTGTTGACATTGTTTATGAGCAATGCTTTGTTTAACTGCCAGAGAGTATTAGGGCAAACTTACAACCAACTGCAGCCTCGCTAACTGGTTTTGCGGGAGAATCTTCATTGCCTATAGGGCTATTGTCTTTAAATGTTGAGCTTTTTGATGAAAATGATGCTAATTTAGTGCGCCAAGCACAACTAGATTTTTATGTTATGCGGACTTCTTCTCGCTACAATATGTTGTTCGGCAGATCTGCGTTGGGTAAATTCGAAATTCTTCCATCTACCATTAATGGCATGATTAAATTCACAACGCGTAAAGGTGTTGCAACGATTAGTTCGGCGAGTGTCATCCCTATTTGTGCGGCTGTAAATGTGAAAAGTGCAGTTCAATAATGCGCTGATGCTGCGGATAATATGGTAGTGGTTAATCTTGCGTCAGTAGCACATCCACAAGCTAATGACTTGTGTGAAGTACCTAACCGCGACATTGTAAGCGGTATTAAAAAGCGGTTATATGAAAAGCGAACTGGTTGGGTGGACGAGCTACCCAATGTATTATGGGCGCATCGCACTACTTTCAAAAAGAGCACAGGCGAAACACCCTTTAATTTGGTATATGGCTCCGAAGCAGTAATACCCGCTGAAATATTTGTGCCAACACATAGAATTGCTAACTTTGATGAAGAACCAAATGGCGAAGCTTTATGCAAAAACTTGAATTTAATAGAAGAGCGAAGGTTAATGACTGCTATCAGGGAGGCAAGTAACAAACAATAAATTGCCAAGTATTACAACAAAAGAGTGCGCGCATTGTCCTTTGATGTAGGCGAATGAGTACTGCGAAACAATGATGCGAGTTGAGCAGAAAAACTTGGTAAGTTGGGACCTAACTGGGAGGATCCTTATCAAGTTGTTGCTATTAATGCGGCAGGATCATATAAACTCGCAGACATAGAAGGGTGAAATCTCCCTAATGCGTGGCATGCTGCTTTGTTGAAAAGATATTATGCATAAATTTGCAAAAATAAAGTGTTGGGCAATGCACATATGTATTCGAAGTGCAGAATGAGATATTTAAAAAAAAAAAGCAGTTGCTATTTTTCTATGTGTTTTTATTTTTATTTTTGCAAGTCTTGATCACACTTGTAAGAATATGTTGAATAAACACACTGTAAGAATACGCGAAAAGATTGTTTATATTGATAAAATTAATAAGACTTTGCAGCATATTTGCAGTTTATGAAATTTTCCATAACATTTGGTTTCAGTACACTGGTATGTTTCGCGAAGGCTAAGTCGCGTAAATGATGACATTGCCCACTTACGCATAAATTATTTGTCGCGAAAGGATGTTAATTTCATAAGTATTTGATTTTGTCATACTTAGATGCTTCGCGATGCTAATTAATTGCCTAAGGATCATTTTGGCGGACTTAAAAGATTTATAACGTATAAATATATACAAATACAGTTTGTTTCGCAAAAGTACATACTTATTATGTGCACGATAAATAAAAGTTGGAAATTGCAAAGGACAAGTCTATGTTATGAATATTGTTAATAAAGCGCTATATAAATATAAGTAATTGCAAAAATATAAACAGCGAAAATTTTATTAATAATAATGCAGAGATAGCTGCGCGCTAATTTTACATAATACAATTTCATTCCTTAGATAAATCAAGCTTGATGATGTCATCTGCAGTGGCATCATCCTGCTCGCTTATCGCCGTTATTTTAGGGATGGGAATTTCCGCTGTGTTCTCTCTTGCAGCAACAAATGCCGATTATGCGTCTGTCACAGAACATAAGCGGTCCGCTATGTCAGATGGTAGCGGCTCTGGCAAAGGGCAGTGGATGGCAATTTGGTCCATGAATTCCACCCTTTCGCGCAATTGTAGCGCAACAGCATATGTTGAGAATTTTGAGGAAACCGGATGAGAGTTGAGTATTTTTCTTGACAATTCGGGCAGATGTTGGCGGAGCTTTGTAAATTCTAGCTCCATAGAGGATTTAGCGGCTAGAGCGTTGTCCCGCTCTGAAGTCAGCTTCGCAACATTCTCCGTTAATGCTTTAACGGTTGCTTGAAGACTGTTTTCCTTAACCGTTGCTGCAGAAAGTTGCTGTTTTAAGTCTTCAGTAGCAGCTTTTGCTGCGGTGACTTCAGCAGAAAGATCAGATTAGCGCTTTTCGCTGTCTGCAATCTTGGCCTTTTCAGTATAATATTTGGCCTTCTCAGCTTTAAGAACATTGAAAAACTGCTCTTGGCGGCACATCATGTCATAGGCGGAGTTAAACGCCATATAGAAGTTCTGCACGAAGCAATTGTTTGCTTCTGGTGCAGGAAGCTTCGCGAATTCATGGCAAAGCTCGTCAGGAATTGCCAGCTTCATTTGATGGCGTTGGTCTAACGCCGCAGAAGAGGAAGTGCAGGTATACCCTGATAAACCGTCAACTCTCACCCTATAGGAGTCAGGTGGAGTGCGGAATAGCTCAGTAATTTGGTCAACGGTGCCAGGGCTTGGGAAGATTGGGTCACCGGTTGACTCACCTGCGATAAAAACAAATTTGTAAGTTAGCAAAGAAGCATAAAAAGTGCAAATGTTATGATAAGGAGGTAATGTTCTTGGCTTACCCAACTGTTGCTAAGCCTCATAGTCGGATGTAACCGGATTCTCAAATAGGGTAGTTTCGCGTTATTTTAGCTTCTTGCTTTGAGATGACGGAGGTGTCTCGTAAGGTCGTTTGGCGGAGCCTGATTTGGTGAGTGGGGATTTTGTTGTTAAGTCGACAACTGGAATCGCCTATTACTCTTTGCCAAACGATGCTGCCGATTTAGACTTTGGACTTGTTAATAGCTTTGTAATAAGAGTTTTTGGGTTTACTTTGCTATCAACTTCGTCGATTTTCATTTTGATGATGAAGGAGTTGTGAATGATGAGTGAATTGTGAAGGTTGGTTGAGAATTCGATTAATTGCAAGTGTTTCAAGTCACGGGTAAGGATTTTGTGGTTACTAATACCGATATATATAGGAGGGTTGAGAATGTTAATCGATTATGATTAGGTATCAATCATGTTGATTTAACGGTAATATTTTTCGCCAAACGGATAGCAAAGGTAATTTTGTTTAATTTAACGGTAACAAAGACATAGCGAAATGCTTCAATGCGGTTTGCAGTCATAAATAACTGCGAATCTTATTTTTAGAGTTTATCATGATACATTTTTTATGCAAGATGTACCATAATAAACTGGGGAGAATTGATCATATACATAGTATTGTATATGTATATTTTAAATGCCAAAGGCTAAAGCAGAAGGTACGCGAAGTATATTTAAGGAACTTAGCATATCCGCTGAAAGTTAAGATAGCCGGTAATATGGCGCATTAATAAAAGACTGCGGATTACTTCCGCTAAGTCAGCGCGGATGATTAAATAATCCGCACACCGCGAATATTCTGGAAACTATAAATAGAGAGCTTGACCTCTCATTTATAGGTTGTTGATTTTCTGCCATTTGCCCAGACCTTTGTAATTTTCACTTGTGACTTTGCCCAAGGAACTTTTACATTGTGTTAAGGTGAATCATGTTAATTAACAATCAAGACCGGATCGGGGTGGTTGATCACTTGATTGATAAAGTGAAAGACGATCATCAGGGCCCAAAACAATCATCAAACATCTCATTCACCATCTTAATATCATTGCACTCAATCCTTAATTAAGTACCTCTTTAATATAGGATTGATCAATAGCCGCAGGAATATGTTTATCAACATGTAACAACTATCAACTATCAACTACAAGCTACCAACTAGTTTTGCTAGACATAGAGTACGTTTGACAAAATTAACTAGTAACCGGTAGCTTATAGCTTTTCATATGTATTTATGTGTTTGTCAGAGTAGCCGGAACCGGTAAAATAATGAATAAAATTACAAAAAGTTAGAAACTTTTTTTTCAAACGCTAATTTAGTTAGCTTTGGTTTTTCATTGTCTCAAAAAAATTTAAGCTCTTTTAATTAAACGAATTTTTTTTAAAAATGTGAGTTTTTTTCATAAAAAATAAAAACTAGAATCTCTAAAAATTCTAAAAAAAGCTTTCACCCAAACATGAGCATAACCTAAAACTAATTTACCAAATTACATAACACGTTCCCATTACACTCTTTTTCCCAAACTTATTACGCCACAGTTATGCCTGAACAAACTTCCGTTAATCTCGCCAGCCATTACAATTGTTTTAATTAAATTTTGATGGCGATTAAACTGTGATTTACTCATTTCAATTCATCGACTGCATGTTAGATCTCTGTTACCGTTGGTAATTCAGTTTTAATTTCGTACATATACATGCATACATGAAAATTATATACATACATACCTACATTATGCATGATACTACACACATACATACATATAGATACATACATACATACATACTACATATAATTTCAAGCGCCAATTGATATGTGTATACATACATTTTACTGTTTCAATTCTGTATTTACTTTTTAAATTTTTTGAATTATTATGTAATTGCTATTATGAGTTTTGTAGAATTTTTGAGAGATAGTGAAATGGAGAAGGCTAGTACTATGGACTACATCAATAAGATGTTTCCTACAGGTTGGTTTATTTTACCTTTTGTCAGTGTTTTCTTAAATCAGGTCATAATTAATGAGATATTGTACATTACTAAACAATCTAGAGAAATTATTGCATGAATGATGGACATAATGCAAAATCTTAGTTAGGGTATAAATGATGCTAAAGTGTATCATGATATCCCAACTTTAGTTCTGTTTTGGTATTCTTTTTGTTAAAACTATTAATATATTTCTAGATATTAGTAGAATTAACTAATAGATATTTTACTAAGTATATACTAGAAGATAGTAGATGTAAAGGAAGTCAAAATATAAGAAATGTCTAGAAAAAGTCCACCGACATTTGTGGGCTATAAATAGCCAAGTTGTGTTGCATTTGAGATGTACCAAATTCTCAACCAATAAAAAGAATCCACTTCTTAAACTAAGTCTTCTTCACTTCCAATATTTCAATAAACATCCCCTCCATTTTAATAACATTTCAACTAAAACTAATAAACTATAAACTAATCAATCACAAATTATAAAACTACTACATTTCTAACAAGTGGTATCAGAGCCGTGTTGGGCGTTGTTCGAGTACACCATGACTACCGTTGGTGCATACAATATTCCCGTCCCCATCTTTGATGGCGACAACTATGATTTTTGGAGTATCCGAATGAAGACATATTTTCAAGCACAAAGCTTGTGGGATATTGTCGAAGTCGGGTTTATAAATCCAAAAGACGACGAAACTCTGTCCGCGGAAGATCAAGAAAAATATAACAAAAATGTAGTCAGAAATGCTGCTGCTCTAGGCTACATTCAACAAGCCTTGACACCGTCTATCTTTCCACGAATCATGGGAGCTACGACAGCCAAAGAGGCGTGGAAGATCCTTCAAGAAGAATTTCAAGGAAATGTCAAGGTGAGATCCGTCAAACTTCTAACTCTCAGAAGAGATTTTGAAAATTTAAATATGAAAGAGACTGAGACCGTAAAAGATTACTATTCTAGAATTAAAGAAATAGTAAATCAAATGAGAGCCTATGGAGATAACATAACTGATAAGAGAATCGTAGAAAAAATACTTATCAGTATGACAGAAAAATACGATCATGTCATTACTGCTATCGAAGAGTCAAAAGACATCGAGACTCTGTCGGTACCAGAATTAATTGGCTCTCTTGAAGCATATGAGGCTAGACTGAGTCGGCGTAGTGAAA
This sequence comes from Rutidosis leptorrhynchoides, assembly GCF_046630445.1. NCBI lineage: Eukaryota > Viridiplantae > Streptophyta > Magnoliopsida > Asterales > Asteraceae > Rutidosis > Rutidosis leptorrhynchoides. The sequence goes on from NC_092342.1 coordinate 219,194,640, forward strand.
ACTCACTTGAAAGTGCCTTTCAGTCTAAACTCAAATTACGGTCTCAAAAATCAAACAATGGGGGGAAAAGAAATCTTGAAGAAAATTCGAGAGGAGGAGAAAAACCCAGAACCGGGTTCGATTCGAGAAGAAAAACCTATCCTCCATGTGGCATTTGCAAAAGGACAAACCACTTGGAGAAAGATTGTTTCCACAAAGGGAAGCCACAATGCAATAACTGCAAAAGATTTGGGCATCTTGAAAAAGATTGCCGTTTAAAACAAAATCATCGAGCTAACTTCACGGAAGAAAGTGAAGATATACCGGAGAACAAAAATCAGCTATTCTATGCCTGCCATGTCGCAAATAAACAGAGGGACGATACTTGGTTGATCGACAGTGGGTGCAGCAACCACATGACAGGAGATGAAAAGTTATTTGATAATATCAACACGTCCGTAAAGTCCCGCGTTAAACTAGGGAATGGAGCACTTGTTGACACTAAAGGCAAAGGTACAATTACTGTTCAAACTAATAACGCCACTCGATCTGTTAATGACGTTCTTCTAGTACCAAGCTTAGCAAGTAACTTGCTAAGTGTTGGACAAATGATGGAGCACGGCTACTCTTTACTCTTCGAAGAAAATTCATGTGTTATTCGTGACAAGAAAAACAATTACAAATTAATAGCTGAAGTGCCAATGGAGAACCGCAACTTTCCGCTTCGTTGGGAGTATATCAGAGACACGGCCATGAAAGTTCAAGTCGAAGAATCATGGCTATGGCATCGAAGATTTGGCCACTTTAACTTTCACGCACTAAAAACCCTCCAACAAAAGAATATGATGAGAGACTTGCCTAACATAGAAGAAATCACTGACACGTGTGAAAGCTGTATGATGGGAAAGCAACATCGAAAACCTTTCCCTCGTGACAAAGCCTGGAGAGCGAAAGGTATACTAGAGCTGGTGCACACGGACGTATGTGGACCAATGAGGACCCCGTCTCTTAACCAAAACAGGTACTTCATTTTATTCATTGATGATTATTCTAGAATGACGTGGGTGTATTTCATGCGTGAAAAATCAGAAGTATTTACGATATTCAAGAAGTTCAAGAACTTCGTTGAAAAAAGTAGTGGCCATTATATAAAGACACTAAGGAGTGATAGAGGAAAAGAATACACCTCTACACAATTTAACAAATTTTGCGAAGATGAAGGAGTTAAACGCCAACTCACTGTTGGTTACGCCCCTGAGCAAAATGGTGTCTCTGAACGCAAAAATAGAACTGTAATGGAAATGGCCAAAACGATGATACATGAAAAAAGCCTTCCAAACAGTTTCTGGGCTGAAGCCGTATACACGGCCGTATATATACTAAATAGATGTCCCACGAAAGCCGTAGAAAACAAGACTCCAATTGAGGCATGGAGCGGAAGGAAACCATCAGCGAAACATCTGCGAGTATTTGGGAGTATTTGCTACATCCACGTTCCAAAGGAGAAACGTCACAAGCTTCAAGAAAAATCAGAAAAAGGAATATTCTTGGGCTACAGCACACAATCTAAAGGCTACCGAGTCTATAACCTGAAGACTAATAACATTGTGATCAGCCGAGACGTGGAGTTTGATGAAGACGCTTCTTGGAACTGGGAAAAGGACAAAGTTAAAAAACAAACATATCTGCCTCGGATATCTATGGAAACTCCAGTCCAACAACCACTACAAGTTGAGCATTCTGAACAACAAGAAAGTACCGGTGAAATAAGCCCTGCTACACCAACTTCTCCATCAACAAGATTACCTTTGGTGCAAGACGAGTCAAGTCCAGAGTCAACACCTGGAAGAGTCAAAGCGTTAGCAGAGATCTACGAGACTTGCAACTTTACAACTATAGAACCTGAAAGCTATGAAGTTGCAGCCAAAGATGAAAAATGGGTTACTGCTATGAACGAAGAAATAAGAATGATCGAGAAAAACAACACATGGGAGTTAGTTGATCCTCCAGAAAATAAAGAAATCATTGGAGTAAAGTGGGTTTACAAAACAAAGCTCAACCCTGATGGTTCTATACAAAAACACAAAGCAAGGCTGGTAGCTAAAGGCTATTCACAACAACCAGGGGTCGACTACAATGAAACTTTCGCACCTGTAGCTCGACTGGATACTATAAGAACGCTTGTGGCACTAGCAGCTCAACGAAGGTGGAAGATTCACCAACTAGATGTGAAATCAGCCTTTCTAAATGGGTTTCTAGAAGAAGAAATATATGTAGAGCAACCACAAGGGTTCATTCAAAAAGGAAAAGAAGAAAAAGTCCTAAAGCTCAAGAAAGCCTTATATGGACTTAAACAAGCGCCACGTGCTTGGTATAGCCGCATTGACAGCTACTTCACAAGTTCAGGTTTCAGGAGGAGTCAAAGTGAGCCTACACTCTACATCAAAACCCAAGGTAACTCTGACACTCTCATTATTTCCTTGTATGTCGATGATCTAATATATACTGGAAACAATGAGAGAATGATACAAGAGTTTAAAGAAGACATGATGAAAACGTTCGAGATGAGCGACCTTGGATTGATGCGTTATTTTCTTGGCATCGAAATCAGTCAAGAAAATGAAGGCATCTTCATTTGTCAAAAGAAATATACGGAAAATCTCTTGAAAAAGTTTAAACTATACGGTTGTAAAACCGTCGCCACACCACTAGTTGCCAATGAGAAGATGAGACAAGAAGATGGATCTGAGAATGCAGACGCTTCAAGATACAGAAGTCTCATTGGAAGTCTACTTTATCTAACAGCAACAAGACCCGACATCATGTACGCAACGAGTCTACTATCCAGGTACATGCAAAACCCTACTCAGATACATTACGGAGCTTCTAAAAGAATATTAAGATACTTGCAAGGTACCATGGACTATGGAATATGGTACAAGCCTACTATAGACTCGAAGCTTCATGGATACACAGACAGTGATTGGGCCGGATCGGTGGATGACATGAAAAGTACTTCAGGATACGCATTCACACTTGGATCTGGTGTATTCTCATGGACATCAAAGAAACAAGAAACGGTGGCACAATCTTCAGCTGAAGCCGAGTACGTCGCAGCCGCTAACTCAGCTAATCAGGCTATATGGCTAAGGAGAATACTAGAAGACATGGGCGAAAAACAAGAAGAAGCTACAGAAATATTATGTGACAACAAGTCTGCAATCGCGATGGCAAAGAATCCAGTGTTCCATGGTAGAACAAAACACATTGATATCAAATATCACGTTCTGCGAGAAGTCTCCGCCAGAAAAGAAATTGAACTAAAATACTGCAAGACCGAAGAACAGGTTGCAGATATTTTCACTAAAGCACTACCAAGACCCAAGTTCGAGTTCCTACGCAACATGCTCGGAGTAACACCGAAATACATTAAAGAGGAGTGTTAAAACTATTAATGTATTTCTAGATATTAGTAGAATTAACTAATAGATATTTTACTAAGTATATACTAGAAGATAGTAGATGTAAAGGAAGTCAAAATATAAGAAATGTCTAGAAAAAGTCCACCGACATTTGTGGGCTATAAATAGCCAAGTTGTGTTGCATTTGAGATGTACCAAATTCTCAACCAATAAAAAGAATCCACTTCTTAAACTAAGTCTTCTTCACTTCCAATATTTCAATAAACATCCCCTCCATTTTAATAACATTTCAACTAAAACTAATAAACTATAAACTAATCAATCACAAATTATAAAACTACTACATTTCTAACACTTTTACGTCGTTTTCCTGTATGCCTTGGATTAATTTTGGAGAACTTGGTCATCATAATAGCCAAGTGGTTGTGTCCTGATATCCTTACAAGAGGTCTCAGATTCAAACCTTGACATCATATTTTGGGTGGTTGGGAAAAGGATCGAAAACGGTTACGGGATAACCCGGACAAGCGGCGTACATCTGACTAAAAGTATTCCCCGGTAGCCCTAACAAGAAAATTTTTATACGTTTACGTTTACATTTGGTTGTTGTTTAGAAGCATCGTTGTCGGGAGTTGAGCCACTGATGCAGAAAATACACAGTGAGATTCGTGTTGTGGATGCTGAAATTCTAGCAGCCGTCCGTCAACAGGTTATATAACATTCTTTTTGATCTTTTTTTTTTTTTTTTTTTTTCCTTTTTAAAATTCTGTAATAAGTAATGGTTGGAGTTTAAGCTGGTTACATACATAAGTGTCAGTTAATTTCCTTCGATCATTGTCATTTTAGGTGTTGCTAAGATTTCATAGCGTTGCCATATTTGGGGTAACCTAAGTAATGTGATTGTTGTACTTTTTGGTATCCAGAGTAATTCAGGAACTAAAGCAAAGGAGGATCTAGCTGCAGCTACATGTGCTGTGGAGGTCCCTCATCATTTACAGATTTCATGGCAGTTTATTTATTCATTTGTTTATAATGCCAGTTTCTATAAACTTTGTTTCCATGTTTTACGCACTTAATATTTCGTGTGCTAAATTTGAGTATTTTATTTGTAGCAGGAACTCATGTATAAGGTTAAAGAAATCAAAACCAAATCCGAGCAAAGTGAAACAATGGTTCAAGAAATATGTCGCGACATAAAAAAGCTGGATTGTGCAAAGAAACATATAACAACCACCATCACGGCTCTCCACCGTCTTACCATGCTAGGTTGGTAAAATTCCTAGCTGTATTTTTTTTTTTTTTTTTGGAAAAGTTACTAAGCAGGTAAAATTTATCTTTAAAGATAAGGGGACACTTAATTAAATGCTCTTTGAACAGTGTCCCTATTCTTAGCACTCTGTCTTTCTTAAGAACATAAGAAGTGACTGAATAATTGAAGAAATGGAATGAACTCATTTTGCTCTTTGAAAAATGCGTAGCGCGTTTTTAAGCCACTATTTCCAGTGAAGTGTAGTATGTTTGGAGTACTTTAAAAGACATTATATCCTTACAGAATCATATGTTTAGTGTTTTGAGTCTACATGTTCTTACCACGAAGTCCTATTAATTGTGTCAGTCTCCGCTATCAATCAACTTCAAGTATTGGCTTCAAAACGAAAATATAAAGAGGCTGCTACGCAGGTAGAGGTACGTAAAGGTGGACATTGACTAGTTTCCATAAACAAGTGACATAAGAATCACTTGTATCTCATGTATGTTAAAGATAATTAATTATTTGATGTATTTCTCTAGTCTACTACGGAGTACAATATGTCAATATATTTTTTGGTTTAACCATTATATAATAATGCTATTTAATAGATATGCTATAATGGAGGAATATTTTTCATTACTGACTAATTTCTAGTCTTATGTTTTTAGGCTGTCAACCAGTTATGTAGTCATTTTGATGCCTATAGAGACATTCCGAAGATCTCTGAGCTAAGAGACAAGTTCAAGAATATTAAACAAATTCTCAAGTCTCATGTGTTTTCTGATTTCTCTAGGTATGCAAATTTAATATTTATGGGACTTGTTAATAGTATTAGTATGTGCTCAACCTATTTGTAGTCTGATTATGCTGGTTATTTTCGTCCGTAACCTATTTGATATTTTATTGAATCATATTACTTTATTCGCCGATTTTTTAATCCCAGCTTAGGCACAGGAAAAGAATCGGAGGAAAGTAATTTGTTGCAGCATTTATCAGATGCTTGTTTGGTTGTTGATGCGCTCGAGCCATCAGTGAGGGAAGAATTGGTGAAGAACTTTTGCAATAGGGAGCTTATTTCTTATCGACAAATATTTGAAGGAGCTGGTTTGTTTTCCATAATTATTTGCTAATTTGGCATTTCAAGCTAACTCTGTCCTTTTATAATGAACACTTTTTGCATTATAATAGAGCTAGCGAAGCTAGATAAAACAGAGAGGAGATACGCTTGGGTTAAACGTCGATTACGAACAAATGTAGAGATATGGAAAATTTTTCCTCCTTCTTGGCATGTCGATTACCTTATGTGTATTCAATTCTGCAAATTAACCAGGTTTGACGTTTTTTGTTCTAAGATATAATATTACGCTTCTTAATCAATGTGAATTTGACCATATTTTTAGCATTGCTTATGTGAATTCATTTTTATTAATTGCTAAATCAAATTTTATAAGCTCATAGATAAGTTTTCTTGATGTTAGGACACAGCTTATGGAGATCTTTGACGGCTTGAAAGAGAAGCCAGACGTTGGAACACTATTGCTGGTAAATCGACCTGCATTGTAGCTTTTCTAGTATCCATATTATTAGTTTAAGGTTAAATTAGTTGGAACCAAAAAATGGTGATGAGTTATCATATTAAAATGGATAGGTGCTCTCATCAAACAATTGTTAGTAATATAATATATCCGGTCGATTATTAAATTGACGTGATCAATCGAGTTTCATATGTGCAGGCCTTGCAACGGACAATAGAATTTGAGGAAGAGCTAGCTGAAAAATTTGGTAGTGGTAACGGTAGCAAAAACATTACAAGCGACATTGATGAAGTATACAAAGGAGAAGACAGTAATCAAATTGTGATAGATATACGAAAGAAATATGAGAAAAAACTGGCTGCACGTCATGGAAACGAAGATGATGTATGTGATACTGGTTGCTTAATTTACATAGTTCCACATAATTTCTAATTCCATCTTCACTTTTGCTTTTTCATCTTGTAATTAGTGTCACATTTTACCTAATAATTCCCCAATGTTAGGCTAAAGATGCAAATGATGATAAGGCTGTGCCCGGAGCTGGGGTATGTTTTACCTTTTGTTATTAACTTTTTTCTTATTTTAATGTCTCAGATTTGAAATTTAGTTTCAATTTGTTTCATCCAACTTTATTTTAACATTGAAAATATTTTTTGACATTACTACTCAACATATTTTTCCATTGTTATCGCAGTTCAATTTTCGTGGCATTATATCATCGTGCTTTGAACCAAGGTTGATAGTATATGTCGAATTAGAAGAACGAACCCTTATGGAGCATTTGGAGAAGCTTGTTCAAGTGGTATCAGTCTATATTTCAGTCACAACAATTTTTTGGTCTTCCAATCTTACTTTTTGACAAGTGTTCATAAATTACAGGATGAAACATGGGATACAGATGATGGAAATCACACAAACATTTTATCTAGTAGTATGCAGGCAAGTTACTAGATATGCTGATATAAAAATTCTAAATACTTCAATGTATTTTACACTTGACCATTTCATTCTTTTTCTATCAATTAATAATTTGCTAAGCTATTCAATTTCTTCTGATAAAGGTCTTTCTGATCATCAGAAGGAGCTTAAAACGGTGTTGTGCCTTGACAAACAACCAGACACTTCTAAACTTATTCAAGGTATGATTTGGAGTAATCGTTAAAATTTTATTCGTCTTGGCATATAAAATTTCATACGTTTTATGAACTCGTATAGAAGTGAGCGTTTATCTGATAATTAGGCTTTTTATCTAATAGGTCTTTCAAAGGGTTCTGAGAGCTTATGCTACGAAGCTTTTAATGAAGCTGCCTAAAGGTGGTATGGGGATTGTTGCGGCTGCCACGGGTTTGGATGGACACATTAAGGTATTATCAAGTTTTTATTATGTTATTGCTTTCTGCTGCTTCTGCTGTTATGCTAATATTGTGTTTCTTTAAATGCAGACATCTGATAAAGATGAAAGGCTGATATGCTATATTGTGAACACTGCAGAATATTGTCATAAAACGGTGAGTTCATTGTTGAGAAAAGCGACACCGAATTATAGCAAACCGCAACTAATAATTGAAATAGCGATAATAAAGAGACACCGAGATTTAACATGGAAAATCCCAATAGGGTAAAAACCACGGACAAGGAAAGAAAACATTTCACTAATAAGAATAATAGGAATTACACTTCTCTCTATTTACAAGGATAAATACTAATCTTTATATCTCTTGTAATTAGGAGACTAAACACTCAAACTCTCTATTAAATCTTTTAGTATACAATGGAGAATGTGTTTTGGAATGCAGAAATGAGCTTGCATAATGCTCATATTTATAGTAGTAGAAATGGAGTTGGTGTAGTAGGAAAACAAAGAAAGTCTTCTTTGTAATAGTGAGGCAGAATAGTGAGGCACAAAATACATGTGTTTGTTTGACTACTTGCATGCACCATCCACCAACTATGCACCGTCCACATTATTATTTCAGCAATCTCCCACTTGAAGATTTGATTGAAACCAAATCAATCTTCACACGATAATCCTTCCTTGCCAATGATGTTGCTTACGTCTCTGCTAGGCCGTATGAGGAACGGCACCAAATAAACTTGTCACGGTTGATTGACTTTGTTAGAAAATCAGCCACATTATCATCAGTATGAATTTTTTGCACATCCACGGTTCCTTCTTCCTCTTTCTCACGAACGAAGTGATACTGAACTCGTATATGCTTTGTCTTTGAATGAAATTCCGGATTCCTTGCAAGATGCAAGACACTCTGGTTGTCACAAAACAAAGTGATCTTCTCTTTTTTGTGCCCAAGTTCCTCCAACAACATCTTCAACCATACTGCTTCTTTAGTAGCATGAGTAGCTGCAACATATTCTGCTTCTGTAGTTGACGTCGCTACAACTGACTGCAGTTTTGAAACCCAGCTTACTGTTCCACCACAAAGTGTAAAAATATATGCGGAGGTGGATTTACTTTTATCCATATCACCTGCATAATCTGAATCAACATACCCTTTGACAATAAATTCCGGTTCCCCATAACATAATGCAACATCCGAGGTACCCTTAATGTATTTAAGGATCCTCTTTACCGCATTCCAATGCTCTTTACCAGGATTCGCCATGTACCGACTAACTACTCTCACTGCATGTGCAATGTCTGGTCTTGTACATATCATTGTGAACATTAAACTTCCCACTGCTGATGCATACGATACGCGAGACATCTCCTTCCTCTCGTCTTCACTGCTAGGACACATAACGGAGGATAACTTGAGATTAGTAGGAAGTGGGGTTGAGATTGTCTTACTATCTTGCATATTGAAGCGCTGCAAGACTTTCTTCAAATAATTCTTTTGAGAAAGCTAAATCTTCCTATTATCTCTGTCTTGGTGAATTTGCATCCCTAGAATCTTGTTTGCGGCACCCAAGTCTTTCATTTCAAACTCCCTAGCCAATTGAGCCTTCAGCTTATTAATACGATTTTTGTTAGGGCCTGCAACCAACATGTCGTCCACATATAACAGCAAAATGACAAAATCATTGTCCCCAAACCTCTTGAAATATGCACAAGGGTCTGCATAAAGTCTGTTATATTCAAGGCTCATTATGAAAGAATCAAATCTCTTGTACCAACATCTCGACGCCTGTTTGAGACCATACAGAGATTTCTTTAACCTGCAAACCAAGTTCTTTTTTCTTTGTAGTTCAAAACCTTCTGGTTGAAGCATATAAATTTCTTCTTCGAGATTTCCATGAAGAAATGCAGTTTTCACATCTAGCTGCTCTAGATGCAAATCAAATGTAGCACACATCGCTAGAACTACTCGAATTGTTATAAGTCGAACCACATGAGAAAATATTTCATTAAAGTCCGTACCTTCTTTCTGAGCATATCCTTTAACCACCAGTCTTGCACGATACCGCTCCACTTGATCATCGCCATTTCGCTTGATCTTATACACTCATTTATTTCCAATAGGTTTTCTACCTTTCGGCAATGGCATAAGTTCCCATGTTTTATTTTTATGAAGAGCTTCAATTTCTTCCTGCATAGCTATCATCCACTGAGATGCATCTGAATGATTCAGTGCCTCGCGAAGAGTTGTTGGCTCTCCTTCCTCTGTTAGAAGACAATATGCAACATTGCTTCCCATAATATAATTCGAGTGCCACCCTGGACGTTTCCTTTCCCGATTAGAAATACGAGTCGCTGGAGCTTCATCAATGACTACTTGATTTTCATCGTGCTCTGGTACTGCTTCAGAAGAATCTTTATGAAATTCATTACCCACCTGTATCGGTATAGTTTCTTTTAAAGTGCTAACATCTTCAAGATCTTTGTCTTCTGTAAAGACAACATCTCTGCTGATGACTACTTTGTGGGCAGTGGGGTCCCACAAGCGATACCCCTTAACTCCATCAGCATACCCCAAGAACAAACACTTTCTGGACTTCGGATCCAACTTTGTCATTTCTTGAGAATTGTACATTGCGTACACAGGACTTCCAAATACATGAAGGTCAGAATAATCAACTGGTTTTCCAGTCCACATTTCCATCGGCGATTTCAACTCAATTGCAGTTGATGGTGACCGATTTATCACGTAACAGGCAGTACTTACTGCTTCTGCCCAGAATGATTTTCCCAAGCTTGCAGTTGCCAACATCTCCCTTGTTCTATCTAACAAGCATCTGTTCATCCGCTCTGCCACTCCGTTTTGTTGAGGAGTGCATGCTGTTGTGAACTGCCTTTTGATACCTTCTTGTTTGCAAAACTTATCAAATTCATCACCAGTGTATTCTCCTCCATTATCTGTCCTCAAACACTTGATCTTTTTACCAGATTCAAGTTCAACCCGCGCTTTGTAAACTTTGAAAACTTCAAACACATCCGCCTTTCTCTTGATTGGGTACACCCAACATCTCCTAGTGTAATCATTAATAAATGATACAAAATACTTTGCTCCTCCTAGGGATTGAACTGGTGCTTGCCACACATCAGAGTGAACCAATTCTAGAATTAATTTACTTCTAGAATTTGATGTGTTAAACTTCAGGCGATGCTGCTTGCTGATTACACAATGCTCACAGAAAGGTAGCGATACATTTGTAAGACCAGGAATAAGATTTCTTTCAACAAGAATCTTCATACCTTGTTCAGACATGTGTCCAAGCTTTTGATGCCATGTCATAGCAACTTTATCACTTGAACTATTCGAAGCAACAGATGCTTCCGATTCCTGTACCGTCTCGCCTTTCAGAATGTATAAATTAGCACCCACCTTTTCTCCTTTCATAAGTACAACCGCGCCTTTCTTGATTATCATGATCTTCTCATGTATCACCATCTTATAACCAAGATCATCCAATTGTCCTAAAGACAATAAGTTCTTCTTCAAACCCTCCACGTGTTGTACACCTTGAATAGTACGAACTGTACCATCGTGCATCTTCAGAATGATATCTCCAATTCCAATGATCTTTAGTTCATGATCATTGCAACTGTATACAGATCCTCCTGAGATACGTTCATATTGTTTGAACCATTCTCTTCTAGGGGTCATGTGAAAAGTAGCTCCCGAGTCAAATAACTAGACATCAACAAATGTCTTTCTGCCTTCATTTGCTACCACTGCCTCACTAACCAAAGCAGTCCCATCATCTGAAGTGCTTGCAATATTTCCTTGAGGATTTGAGTTATTTAAACTCCGATAATCCTTCTTCAGGTGACCTTTCTTGCCACAATTGTAGCATGTATAGGTCTTCTTCTTTTTAGACTTCGGTTTACCATGATCGTGACTCCCACTTGGATCACGTTCCGTTGATCTCCCTCCTGACACCAATAAGGCCTCCACTTGTCGTGAACCGGTCTGTTTGTCCTCCCTGTTATTGCGCTGATTTTCTTCTTCTAGAATAGCAGTCGCAACTTTATCATAAACTAGATACTCTGAGAGAACATTATTGGTTAAGTTAATAATGAGTTGATCATACGAGTCAGGTAGACTCTGAAGTAAAAGTTCAGCACGTTCTTTTGGCTCTATATTGCAACTTAATGAAGCGAGTTGAGAAAATAGAGTATTCAAATAATTAATGTGCTCATTAACTGAAGTAGATTCATTCATGCGTAGCGTATAAAGTTTCCTCTTAAGAAATATCTTGTTGTGGAGTGATTTGGTCTCGTACAATTTTACGAGGTGATCCTAAATCTCTTTCGCCGTCTTCTTTTCTTCAATGCTAGACAAAAACGCCATCTGCTAGTGCCAGATGAAGATTTGCGATAGCCTGGCCATCCATCTCTTCCCATTTTTCATCAGTGACTTCGACGGACCGTCCACTAATGCCCGCCAAACACTTATCCTTTCTCAGGATAGCTTTCATCTTTAGTTTCCATAACGAGAAGTTACTCCCGTTGAACTTTTCAATTTCAAATTTCGTAGACATTGCTATAATCACAATCTTCTTTTCGACAATACTATTTTTCTGAGAAATAGTACCCGGAAACTTTTATCGAGTGAAATTAATCTTACTTATTTTCTGATGTGGACGATCCACTCCCGTGGCAACCACAGAGCATACGATAAGTAGATTAATACATACTAGATATTAGAACCTTAGCTCTTGATACCACTTGTTGAGAAAAGCGACACCGAATTATAGCAAACCGCAACTAATAATTGAAATAGCGATAATAAAGAGACACCGAGATTTAACGTGGAAAACCCCAATAGGGTAAAAACCACGGGCAAGGAAAGAAAACGTTTCACTAATAAGAATAATAGGAATTACACTTCTCTCTAATTACAAGGATAAATACTAATCTTTATATCTCTTGTAATTAGGAGACTAAACACTCAAACTCTCTATTAAATCTTTTAGTATACAATGGAGAATGTGTTTTGGAATGCAGAAATGAGCTTGCATAATGCTCATATTTATAGTAGTAGAAATGGAGTTGGTGTAGTAGGAAAACAAAAAAAAAGTCTTCTTTGTAATAGTGAGGCAGAATAGTGAGGCACAAAATACATGTGTTTGTTTGACTACTTGCATGCACCATCCACCAACTATGCACCGTCCACATTATTATTTCAGCATTCATTATGAACCTAAGTATGACTTTTTTTCCTCTGTTAATCTCGTCACTTGATCCTTGTTCAAAAGTGTAATTGTATTGAATAACTGAAACTAATGTTTGACTTTGGCAAGTTTTTAATTGATTTACCCTTTTAGGTTTGTTACTAGGCGTCATGTACATCTATTTATTTGTGTTTAAAGTCAAATGTTGCATTATAGTAGCCTGTAGAACGATATCAATAGTAAGACACAAGAGCGTTTAGTTTATTAGAAAGTCTTTCCTGATTAATTGAGATTTCATCGCTTATACAGGCTGGCGAGTTGGCTGAGAATGTCTCGAAGATAATCGATTCCCAATTGACTGAAGCAGTGGATATGTCAGAAGTGCAGGTAACTTTAGTAAGTAGAGTTGACAAGATGGGTGGGTTGGATAAGGGGTTAAAACGGGTCAGCTCGAGCCGCAAACACTTATTTATCCTTTTATTACAATTTTTGCAATAGATAATTGATGTGCTAAAGATTAATACAAATGACAATATTACTATTACAATTTACAATTTACAATACCAATTCAAATCTTTTATTAGAAACCAATTGAGGAACTTGTATGAAAGAAATATAGAGTTCGGGCGTATTTCGTATCGTTCGACCCGTTTATCCATTTTTCTCATTGTTTTTTTTTGACCCACCTAAGTCAAAATACGAACCAAATGGATACTGTGTTCCAGTCATAACTCATAAGTAACAAAAAAACAAAATTTGTCATATCTAAAAAAAGGACTTGTATATCTCTCAACAACAACAACAAAACCCAATACCACATGAGTGGTGTATGGGGTAGGTGAGATGTAGACAATCATTCCCATATCCGAGAATAAAGACAAATCATTTCTCCACCCAGAGTGTAACACTCTCAAGAGTAGAGAAAGTCATCCCTCTCTTTATTCGACGGATAAAGAGATTGCTTCCGAGAGGACCTCCGACCTTTAAATAGGAAAAAGTTAAAAAAAAAAAAATACTAAAATAAAAATAATAACAGACGCCATGAAAATGGTATAATCAAATTTTCATGGGTTTGAAATCCTGCCTGAAATTTAATTTAGGCTCTAAGAGTCAGTCAAGTCGCCAATAAATCGACCATTGATGTCGACTCAATAGAGCCACGACTTGTATATCTCTCGTTCATAGCTATTTCATGTTCATTCTTTTGTTTACACAAGGTAGCCCAGTGGGTGGGGCCCTTTACAACCTTGCAAGAGGTCTCAGATTCGAATCAGGGAAGGGGTGGAAACAACTAGGTTTCTGAGGGGTTGCGTACACTAGAGTATGTGGTCGGATTACTCACCCTTCTCGGGTAACCCGAACGGGAAAAACCTTACAACTTTCCTTTTCTTTTGTTTACACAGGATGAATTTTCAGCGGTTATAACAAAAGCATTAGTAACACTAGTCCACAGCATTGAAAACAAATTTGATGCTGAAATGGCTGCAATGACACGTGTTCCTTGGGGTACGCTTGAAAGTGTCGGCGATCAATCAGAGTAAGTTGCATGTTTGATATTATAAATCTCAGCTATTGCACAATCCATGTCCTTGTATGATAAAAAAACGTTATCGTGTTGTAGGTACGTCAATAGCATAAATATGATCCTCAGTAGTAGCGTTCCCATACTTGGCAACCTCCTTTCTCCAATTTATTTTCAGTTCTTTTTTGACAAGGTGAATATTTTTTTTGTCGCTTGTTAAAAGTTCTCTATTTTTTCATAGCATTCCTTATTTATATGATTTAAAAACAGAGTACCCTGATTGCTTTATTTCAAAAGTTTCCCGTTGGTGCATGCATACGGGTGCAATTGAGTTGAGTTCAAGTTTGTTATAAGTTAGAGTAAATTTTAATGGTTAATGTAATAACGTATTTATAATCATCATTTGATTATAATTATATTATTATATGGTGCAGCTTGCATCATCTTTAGGTCCTCGTTTCTACCTCAATGTCTTCAAATGCAGGCACATATCAGAAACTGGAGCTCAACAGGTAATGATCTATCTAACTTCCATTCCCTTACCTTCCTAGTGGCATGCAGAAAAATTGGTGTGATCTGTACGTAAAATATAATTTTAATTAAATTCTAAAATATAATTTGTTCTTGTGCAGATGCTGTTAGATACTCAAGCTGTCAAGACAATACTTTTAGATATTCCATCCCTTGGGAGACAGGTAAATTAGCTTCTTTGGCTTTTTATTTAGACATTTAATACATATGAATATGTGACACTATTGTGGTTAGAGTTGGAAAAATGGGTGGGTCGGCTAGGTTGGGTAAATGATCAAAATTTTCAATTCTTTTGTACTAGTTTTAACATGTAAATTTGGTTTGTGTTGACACAAAACACTTTGTCCATATACAATATTTATATTTATATATATATGTAATGTGTCAAACATAGTTATAAAATCATGTTACTTTTTAATAATAGAGCATTTCTTTATAATTTTTTTTCATTTTTTTTTCCTCAAACAGACATCCGGAGCTAATGGCTATGCAAAATTTGTAAGCCGTGAGATGAGCAAAGCAGAAGCACTGCTGAAGGTTAAGTTATTAAACAATTAAGATCTCCCTTAAGAAAATGATGTTTCCATTATTGTACTTAAGTCTCGTGTATATATATATATACAGGTGATCTTGTCCCCCATTGATTCAGTTGCAGATACATATGGAGCACTTATACCCGAAGGAACACTCTCAGAGTTTCAACGAATTCTAGAACTCAAGGTTTGCTTCATCATTAACCGTTACATGCATGGTTTAAGTTGGGCAGATTGACCGGACAAAACTTTGTCCATATTCTAAATATGTCACATATATGATTAGATTAGATGAATATTAATGATACGTTATTCGGTTAGCATATAAAAAATGTATTTTTAAAGACAAACCGAACACCATAAACATGAATAAAAGCATAAAAATTAACCAAGTATAAATACATCAGCGGATTGCGGATAGCAGAAGTAACGGACAGCGAATAAAGATGAAATCTATATGCCAAAAAATACGGGTTGACTGGTCAAAGTTCCGAAGAATAAGGTTTGACCCACCAATCAGAACATGACACGTCAGAGAAACTTTGACCTTTTTTGCCTATAAATAGGCCACCTGGATTGCATTGACAGGCAGTTGAAATCACTTTGTCAGAGAGCAGAACTTTCTCTCTCTACAGAAGAACTTCCTCTCTAAGTGTTTGACCGAGTTTGACCCTGACTGGATTCGCAGCTTGACTTTGGATCCGGTAATCATTGTTGATTCGGAGAGCTTTCAAAGACTTAAACCGCTCACCGTTAACGTGATTGTGATTTGCACTCGTATCTTATCCGCTATCCGGATTTGGTACGATCAAAAAAAAAAAAAAAAAAAAATATATATATATATATATATATATATATATATATATATATATATATATATATATATATATATATATATATATATATATATATAGTGGTAGGATCAAGAGGAAAGTAACTAATCGGGGGGAAGCGGGGGGAAGGAATTTTTTTTTTTTCATTTTTTGAAAAAACTTTATTCATGAACATTATAGATTGGATGAAAATAAGAACATTTAGAAAAGACACTTCGTGATGAATGTTATTATTTTGGCAGGAAAACGCTCGAAGAAGTAATATATAACAATTATCGTGTTTTTCGAGCGTATGTTGAGGTTTTAGACATTAGGGTTTAGATATTAGGGTTTATAGGGTTTAGATATTAGGGTTAAGAAATTTAGGGTTTAGGTATAGATTTAGGGTTTAGATTTAGGATTTAGATTGAGTTTTTAACACGAACGGTTTAGAGTTTAGGGTTTAGGCATGCATTAAACTTATACTGTTTTTTGGAATGGAAAACACACACTCTTTTTTGTCCACGACGAGACTGGAACTCATAACCTCATGGTTTATGAGACTCCTTAATACCGCTGGGTGAGAAGCCATTCCCCCCTTTGTTAACGTTTTTAAATTTTACCCTTATTCTTTACCCATTTGACATATTAGAAATAAATCATAACCCAAATCTCCTTGTTCATATGTAATTGGGTTGTAATTGTCACCTTTACCTTAACCCGTCCAAATGTTTAGCTTGTTCCCATACCCTTATATAGCAATATACATTCATTTTGACTATTTTATTTTCTCTTTCTTTTTATAAGAGTTTCCTTTAATTATTCGTTGAAATGAGCAATAAAAATACAGAATGAGACCAGAAATGAAGGAAAATCGGAAAATCTATTAATGCTACATATTTAAATATGGTATCAAAAGACGTTTTATTGACAATTTTATTCGACAGGGATTAAAGAAGGCTGACCAACAGACCATATTAGATGACTTTAACAAACGTGGATCCGGGATTCTCGAATCACCCGTTACCGCACAAGCAATGCAGGCGCTCGAGGTAGCCATCGCTCCAGTGCCCCCTCCTACGGCCACATCATCTTCGGCTGCAGTTATTGCGTCGAGAGTGGATGTGCTTACCAGAGCAGCTGCACTTGGTAGAGGTGCTGCCACAACTGGATTCAAAAGGTTCCTTGCGTTGACTGAAGCTGCAAAAGACAGAAAGGATGGACCTTTTAGGAAATTATTTAATGCCTGAATATATCCATGAACTCTGAACTCTCTAAACTTTCAGATTCTACTTGTTCGTACTCTATTTCCATGTCTACTAATAGTCACAAAAATTTCTGCCGTTTAACCCCAATCTCTCTCTATATACCATGTGTCGTTTTTGCTAGGGGAAGGAAGTGTCAAACCCCTCAAACTTTTGGGTAAATGTTGTCACATTTAAGGGTTCAAATCGTATACATCAACGAACTTTAGGGGCTAAAATTTATCATAATAAACATTAAAAAAAACCATCCAAATTCTTAACGGAACTTATCTTTTTTTCCCGACTCGAGTTAAATTTTTTCGTCGTCACCGTTCAACTCGAAATAATTTTACGAATAAAACGCAACTAACTATATTCAAAACGGAGCGTTTTTTTATTAAAAAAAAAATACGAGTATATATATAGGTAGTCACCATTCATCTCGAAACAACTTTACGAACAAAACGCAACTAATTATATTTAAAACAGAACTTCTTTAAGAAAAATATTTTTTATCAATTATATATATATATATATATATATATATATATATATATATATATATATATATATATATATATATATATGGTACCAAATTTCTCCAAATATCATCTGTTCGTTTTCGCTCAATATTAGTTTCATAAAAACGTTAAAGTGTTCCATCGCAATGTGCGAGCCGTTAAATATATTATGTACCAAACAACATATATCCAAATATGGATATATAACCGCAGCAACGCGCGGTGGAATTTTTCTAGTTATTTGCTATTGCTAATAACTTATTTTGTGGTTAATTATTTGAATGCTGATTATTTTGCAATATCTTTCATTTTGACATTTTCCCCCATTTTTCGTTAATTGATCAATGTTCCTTTTTGTGATCAACAAAACGATTATAGTTGGTTAAAATCGTATCCCAAAGAACGTTCTGCCATTTGCGAGTTTCCGATAACGGATTTTCCGAAGCATCGCACCAACATTCCGATAGTATTTTTTCTTCATCCGGTATCCAATGCATGACTTGACGTCTTGGGCGTTCACTTGTTATGCCTACCTTTTTCTTTCCTTTTCGTGATGTTGCTTGTTCGGTTTCAGGTACGGAATCAATAGCTGGTTGTGTTGGTAGTTATGGACAGGGGCGAGAATTAGAAGGGACCAGAGGGGGGCACCCGCCCCTAGTGGATTATCAATTTTTATTTTTCGATTTTGCCTTCGGTGGATTTTTTTTCTTCTCAAAGCCTCCATATTTTGCCCAGAAAACCTTCATTTTTGCCCGAAAACTTTCATATTTAAAAAAAACCCTCCATATTTTGATCAAAAAAATTGTTACGCTTTTAATAAAATTCGTCCTCAGGGAAAAAATTCTGCTTCAGCCACTGTTAATGGAATGTATGATATTTTTTTATTGTGAAAAGAACTATTGTTGGTTAAATTGAAATGGTTCTTGTGAAAAGTATGAATTGTACGGTATATTGTTGTGGGTTAATGGTATTTGTTGTTGTTGCTATATGAATTGTTGTTGATAGAATGAGTTTGAATTAGGTGCCATTTGTGATAAACTTGTTTTACTTTGAGACAAATTCTATCTTGATTGAAAGACAAATGACGGGTCACGAGTTATGATTGTTTATCATATAGTTGTAAAAATCGGTAAATAGTACTGTAGTTGTTAGTTGAAATATTTTTTGTAAAATTTTGATGAAAAAAGTTGGATGAATTGTAGTGGTTTTTGTATAGAATATTGTGTATAATTGTGTATGAAATGAGTTGTATATATAGTTGAATAAAATTATTTTTAAAAATGAAGTATAAAAAAACTATCAGCTTTGTTACCATTTTTAAATTTTTTTTTAATATTCTAATGGCTTAATTTAAAAACAACAAAAAAAGTCCGTGTCACCTGTTAGCGCCAACGTCCGTCAAATGGTCGGATGGCGCACCCTTTCACGCCTTGGTACGTATCCACGTTAAATGTTGGCTAGAGGCAACTCCCTTACTTAACATTGGATAATGAGTGATCTTAATGTAGTAACGATTTGGTGGACATTCATGGTTTACTAGTAAAAAGATATATTTTCAAAACAGTCTTTGTAGTTTGTTTCAAATTGCAGATTCAGTCATTAATTATTTATTTTATTTATTATTTTTTTGTGACAAAGACAACCATTGTGGTTTGCAAATTTTGCAAAATTTTAAATTTGTCACGAATGGACTGTTTTTGCAACATTTACAAATCACAATGCATGTATTTGTCAGAAAGAAAGTTTAATGACTAAACCTGTAATCTGGAACAAACCGTAAGGACTGTTTTTGTAACTAAGTCTGGTAAAAAATACTACGTATACTCCTACTTGCTTCCAATCCAACGGTCTAGATCTTATCATCTCACTCCACATGAATTGCCATCGTGTAATATGCCTCTAATTCATTTCAAAATTTCCAATTTTTACCGCTAATAAAATTCCCTAAATTCTAACCTTATATAAACCCTAACCACCTTAAATTACAAAGCACAAAATCTTCTCTCATAATTTTAAATCCTTCATCCATCATCCACACTTTAATCAATGGCGCGTACGAAGCAAACCGCCAGGAAATCCACCGGAGGAAAGGCTCCGAGAAAGCAACTAGCAACGAAAGCAGCACGTAAGTCAGCTCCGGCGACCGGCGGAGTGAAGAAACCGCACAGATTCCGTCCAGGAACAGTTGCGTTGAGAGAAATTAGAAAGTACCAGAAGAGCACTGAGCTTTTGATTCGAAAACTTCCGTTTCAAAGGCTTGTTCGAGAAATTGCACAGGATTTTAAAACTGATTTACGGTTCCAGAGCTCTGCTGTTGCTGCTCTTCAGGAAGCTGCTGAAGCATACCTCGTTGGATTGTTTGAGGATACTAATTTGTGTGCGATTCATGCGAAAAGAGTTACTATCATGCCGAAAGATATGCAGCTTGCAAGAAGGATTCGCGGCGAGAGAGCTTGAGTATATTTATGATTTGTAATTGTTAATCATTTGGATTTGGTTGATTGATATGTTTGTTCTGTTCTCAATTGATTATATTCAATGAAATCTCTTGAATTTATTTGATTTTACAATCAGTTTACAACTCTTTCAGTGCCTCTTAATATGTGAATAAAAGTAAAAATAATTTGGTTTATTTTGGTTATCACTCTAATTTACTCCGTAATAAACAGAGTTTTGCTTATTGAATTTTTTGAATTTTTTGATGAAATTATCTTTAGTTTGAAGATGCCGGATTTGTCAAATTGAAAACAGTGTTTTGCTGCTGTTTTTCACCACTCTAATAATATTGAACGGTGTAATTTGTAAAATATAATTTCTTTTGTAATCAAACTCAAGTACACTCATCAGTTTTCATTAATAGACACGACTGTAGGCTGCGAGCCATGAACCCTAAAACCCAACTTATGCACCCCAAAGTTATTGACGGTTCAAGCACATAAACCTAATTTATAACCATCTGGATCTATACAACTGCTAACCAAGTTTCAATGGTATGTTCAATTCCATATTTCCATTTTACACATTTCGTCAAACACTTGCATATTTTATACTATATCGCGATTCATTTACGTTTCGTCAACTGTCTTTATAATTTGTATACTTATACTCATTATTTATTTAATTATTATTATTATTATTACTTTTTTTTTTTTTTTTTTTTTTTTTGTTTGTTTGTAGTCAGTTACAAAACTTACACTACGTACGTTGACATCAAGTGCGAAATCTCTTGTGATGAAGTACCTAAAGCAGCAGAGGTTAGTTGCCACGGAGTATAACTCATATGTAATCATGTAGACATATGTATTTTTAATAACTAAAAGGAATATTCGAACAATCAGTAAGTTACGAGCATGAATGAGTGTATACATTTGTTTTTAATCACATTATAATGATATCAATTTTATCCGTTAAGTTATGTTCACTGTAAGTAGTTATTTAGTAAGTACTATTGGAAAACATTGTTTGTGATCGAGGCAGTGAAGCTAGTTGATAATGTAGCTAGACAACGAAAAGTGTGCAGCGTATCATTGTAACTGCTTGATTTACTAGAAAACTTTAACTTGCAAAAAATTTTTTATGTGCAAGTGGATTTTATGAAGGCACCATTTTTCACAGAAACATAAAGTGATTTATGACGAGATATGAGAGCCTCTTAAGGTACAATTTGAACATGTATATATTTGTGCATACAATATATAATGAGATTTTGTAACAGTTATATCACATGATTAAATTGACTCTTTTTAATCAGCATAATGCCAGAGGCATGCTGTCAATGGCTAACAGTGGACGTAACACAAATGTTAGCCGGGTTTTTTTTTTTTTTTTTTTTTTTTTTTTTTTTTTTTTTAAAGGCAAGATAGTATTATTAAATATGAAAAATACACAAGATGAAACTAGCCAGGAGCTAGAAACAAAAAACACGAGACTACTTCCAACGACTACACCCAACTAAAAAACCCACACAATTAAGGACTCGAAAAAATAAAAAACACACATCGCGAGGACAAAATGACGCACAACACGACAGGACGATCATCTAAGAATCCGACTCCAAGGACGCACAGGAAGAACAGCATGAGCAGCAATCATCTTCATCCTCGTCCTCTATCGAATTTTTCATCACATTATCTATGAAAAATCCATCCTGCCATCGAAAATTTTCCCGACGTTTACTACACTTCATATTACTCCTTCCCCACACATGTTTAAAGAAATGACCTTTAATCAGGGGATGAACCTTTTTTCTCTTACCCCGAAAACGAGCTACAGCAGTAGACGATTGACACGCGATAACCTCGTTTGAGTCGACACAAAATCTCACATTTAACCTGGGGTCACCCGAAACATTATCAATCACATCTTGAGGAGGGTCCAACCCGTTTGAATTAGCACATCCCACCGTAGCCTCATTAAATGGTAGCCGGATCTTCATCAGTCATCACTTATTCTAAACAACCGCATCTCAATGGACTATAGTCTATATACCATCTTCGGCAAAGTAATTCACGGATTTGAGGTTCTTCATCTCAGGGAAAAGGTAAAGCTACTTATATCCCTATATGAAGTATTGAAGTTTAATTGCCTATTTAGTTGGTGTTTGTTACTGCTTATTGTGCATCAATTCACCAGTTATCTTAAGTCTTATACAACATTTGACTGATATAAAAGTCCGTGGAAAGACAAGAAGTTGCAATATTCATTAAACATATGAAGCGTTTATTCAGTAACTAGAGTACTAGAGATGTAACCAAGTCAAATTAGTATCTGCATATGCCATAGAAACTTCAAATCGCACACTGGCACATACTTCCATTGTATAGATGATATCAATGCATGTAAACTGCCTGCTTGTGACAAGTAATTATTTAACAGGTTGGGCCTATAATGAGATATACTTTTTTTTTTTGAAACTGCAATATTCATTAAGAATGCCCGCTAGCAAGAAGCTAGAAAAGGGCAAAAACCAACCATTACAAGGGAGATAAAAGCCACATATTGCGATTCGACACTTATTTACCTCTATATTCTACCCATTGAAAAGAAAAATGACAAATATTATCAAATAAACAATCTTTCTTCGGGGCTTATTACTAAACAAAGTGTCCCTTTTCCTTATGCTTTCTTGTACCTTTTCCCTTAATATTTTTACATTTATTTACTTTTGTTAGGAGACATAATATTGAAGATATAACTGTAAGTGATTATCGTTGATATACAAGTAGGTAAGAATTGATTTAAGGCATCATAATTTAACCAAACGAATGACAAATACACTTATATTTTTTGTTTCGTCCTATACAGTGTTGACTTTGATTCATCTTCATCATCTTTACATGGAAGGGAAAAGTTGGAGATCATGAAAATAGGGCTAAAATGGTGGAAATTAGGATGATTTGCGATTAGAAAATTGAGTTTTAACATCAAAGAATGGAAAACGTCATTAATTTAGTCATTAATAACTTCAGTCAGTCGAGTTAACCGCCATCGAACTTTGTCAAATCAAGTTCTAATTGTTCATTAGTTTATGCCTTTTTTGATAAAACAAGTGAGCGATGTAACATATAACGGTATATATGGGTCATCAGCATCAAAGCAAGCGATTACGTTGAGTTGTAGCGAGAATGTTAACTGTAACGGAATCGTAACAAATAGGGTTGGAATCACTGGTGAAGATGTATATGCTTCGTGTCAAAATGCTCATGGAAACTTTATTGAAACGAGTCCTGAAATTACCTGCAATTAGAATGTAACAAAGCAATTCATTGATGATTGATGCGTGTCTTTTATAATTATACAACTCTTTAAGAATATTAGACAACAACTAGTGTGGCGACCTGGCGTTTGTGCCGGTTCCTCACCTTTGATTAACATTAATTACGTATCCAAATATTTAGAAAGTAACTATTTATTATTTTTTTTGTTTTATTTTTCGTTTTGTCGATGAAGGACCCAAAATGGTTATGTGATTGATTTGTAATAAGTGTGAAAGTAATTATTCATCATTTTTTATTTTAGTTTTCGTCTTGTCGAGAAAAAAGACTCAAGTGTTCAATCAATAAAGTGAAACGTACGATCGGTACAAACTATTTAATAAAATAGGAAAAACTACTATATATATATATATATATATATATATATATATATATATATATATATATATATATATATATATATATAAAAGGGGGAAAAGTTAGATAATAATAAAGTGAAAAGTTATTTGGTTGATTTGTAATAATAATAATAATAATAATAATAATAGTAATAATAATAATAATAATGAGGAGTTAGTAGAGAGTAAAAATATATGTGGTGGATTTATAGTGAATGAGAGGTTTTGTGGTTAAATGATAAAAAGTGAGAAGTTTGTGGGAAGTTTGTTAAAACTATAAAGATAAAGGTGGTAAATAGTGTGGTCAATTTGCAAAAAAGTAAACTTTTGTGATATAGGTGTGAAACACATAAAGTTTGCTATTCATTTTTTCTATATCTAAATAATGAGGAGTTAGTAGAGAGTAAAAATATATGTGGTGGATTTATAGTAAATGAGAGGTTTTGTGGTTAAATGATAAAAAGTGAGAAGTTTGTTAAAACTATAAAGATAAAGGTGGTAAATAGTGTGGTCAATTTGCAAAAAAGTAAACTTTTGTGATATAGGTGTGAAACATGTGGTGGATTTATAGTGAATGAGAGGTTTTGTGGTTAAATGATAAAAAGTGAGAAGTTTGTGGGAAGTTTGTTAAAACTATAAAGATAAAGGTGGTAAATAGTGTGGTCAATTTGCAAAAAAGTAAACTTTTGTGATATAGGTGTGAAAGACATAAAGTTTGCTATTCATTTTTTCTATATCTAAATAATGAGGAGTTAGTAGAGAGTAAAAATATATGTGGTGGATTTATAGTAAATGAGAGGTTTTGTGGTTAAATGATAAAAAGTGAGAAGTTTGTTAAAACTATAAAGATAAAGGTGGTAAATAGTGTGGTCAATTTGCAAAAAAGTAAACTTTTGTGATATAGGTGTGAAACACATGAAGTTTGCTATTCATTTTTTCTGTATCTTTTAGATATAGATAGTAATTCCGTGTTTTATTTGTTGTAGAATGATAATGAAATTACGTCCCTTAAAGATAAGAGTTTTTTTTTTTTTTTTTTTATCACATGTGAAATGACCCGTGAAAATACGGGTTTGTTCAAACGAAACAGTATAATGATATGTTTTAGGTATTAAGTAAATGTAAATGTTAAAGTCATTTAGTTTATTGCCTCGTGTAACCACGAATTCCGACTAAGAAACTTATCGTTGATTTTATAAACATAAAGTTCGCTCAAAGTTGAGTATTTATATTTATATTTTTAATTTTTAATAATAATAATAATAATAATAATAATAATAATAATAATAATAATAATAATAATAATAATTATTATTATTAATAATAATAAATGCCTTTTAAATTTTTTTAGAAAAATAAAATTACAATTTAGAAGAGATTAATATTTTTTTTTATAAAAGATTTTGTATTATTTTTTTAATTAAATTAATATATAATTATGACATCATCATTATGAAAAATAAAAGGTAATTAGCTTAATGATAGCATCATCATTTTAGACCTTTATATATTATAGATAGATTGTTTAGTTAATACAGTACTTGATTTGGTTTATTTAAGAGAGAATTGGAAATAAAGTCAAATCGAGGGTATTGGAGGATGGCTTGGTTAAAGAACTTTTTGGTAACAGACTAAGGGTGCGTTTGTTTGCCTCTTAATGGAATAGTTCAGCACTGAATACTGAAGCATTCAACATTCAGTGCGTTTGTTTCTGACCTCTGAATGACATGTGATGCTGAATGGTTCAGAATTCAGCTCTGAACCATTCAGAGATGAAACACTCCCTTAACCATTAAGAGCCTAAATTATCTATAATATATATTCTCCTCAAATCATATCCTGATCACCTAACTAACAAGTATATTGAATTTTTTATTTATGTCACACGTTAATAAGGTAGTTTTTAGTCAGTTCATATCGTTCATTCTAAATGATTATCAAACAGCTTATTTTCATTCAGAGCAAACCTTATTCAGAGGTTTTGGACCATTCAGATTTTGAATCATTCAGCACTAAATCATTCAGTTTTATCAAACACCCTAACAGTGTTTTGTTGATAGATGATATATAACTTTTTTTTTTTTTTTTTTATTCTTTTGACTAAAAACTTTAACTTTATAAAGCTCGAGCTTCATAAAAAAAATTATAAAATCGCAACCAAGATACAAACTGAGGCAACGAGGTCCGTACAAGACTAACAACCACTACAAGAAAACTAACATGATAACGTCAAAAACCTAAAAACCAAAAAACTAAAACACAAGCACACCAACAAAACAATGAGACCCGAAACATTAACTTGATTAGCCTTCAATGTTAACCTTTCATAGTACCTCTTTTCTTGACCTTAAACCCCTTCCTCACTATTTGTTTCGGAAGCGCCTTTGAATTAAACAATTTACCTTCCACCCTAATGCATCCTTCAAGATCTTTCGTCACCTCCTCAAAAAAAAGTAGAAGCATTACCCGAAGTGTTACCTGCATCTAGGAACAACAAACCAGACCCAGTCCCATCAAAACTCCTAGCACCCACAGCTACCTCCCGATCCTTCTCCAATCCCTGCCTTTTTTGACTCAAATCTACCCGATGGCCACCATCCTCATCCATCACCAGGTTGCAAACCGGATGAACATCTGAAACTCGCCATTCACCTCCACTACATCAGGAACTCGATCCGACCCACAAACCCCATTATCCAAATTGACATTCTCCAAAACCACATCATCATCATCCCCTAAATTTAAACAACAAGCCCTTTTGTGACTGCGAAAATTATGAGAATCTAAAGCCGTTTGAGCCTTGTCTACCGAAGACGTAACCGAGGGAGATCGATCCAAACCAAAAGCTGCACAATCAAAATGTTTAAATACAATGCTACAGAAGTGCTAGTAGGAGAGACCCTAATATGGTTTAATTAGTTAAGAGATTTATGGTGAAATGACCAAAGCAAATAATAGATGTAGATGTAGTGACTCTCAATTGAGAAGATTGCATGATTACTCGAGACTTGTATTTCATGATTTGGCTTCTTTATATTACTATTGTCAAATGTTAAGATATTTAAGGTTGGATAATATATTGTGTGACTTATTTATCTTTACTGCTATTTGAAACATAATTATAATTATATATTTTTAGTCCAATTACTTTTTGTACACAGTTTTAAGAAATACCATCAAAATTTATTATTCACCAATCTGAAATATCTTCTATTCAGAGTAACTTCTTCTTATTGTTTAAAATACAAAATGCACACTTAAAATGGGACATCACAAAATAGTAATGTGTACACTAGTGATGGGACTGAGGGAGTATTTAATATTTGAATGTCCACATTTATTTCCAGAATTTTTGTGTGGATATATATGTATATGTGTGTGTACATATATAGCCCGTTCAAAAGGTACTAGCTGTTCACACGAAGGTCGTAACTTGGTCACCGGGATCGTAACTTGACTTTCATCATTTTCGCTCTAATCTCTCCGTTTTAAGTATGTTTTCTCCGATTTGCATCGTCTCCGTTATCACTTGATCTACCAAATAAAGTAAATAAATGTTTAAATTTTCGACAAAGTAAATTAATTGATTATTTTAAGGGTTAATAACGGAGGTAAAAACGTGACTTTTAGCGAATATCAAGGCCCAAAAGGAGCAATAAAATGTTGGAAGCAATAATGCAAATGCCAAAAGACAAAATTAAAGAGCGAAGACTTACTGAAAAGGGCTCAAGCCGTCAGTCCAGAATCACTAGTCGGCGGCCCTCAACTAAAGTCAACATAGATTCAAACCAAGTCAACACAAAGGAAGTTCCCGTTAGGGCTGTCTCGGCTCGTTTAGATTTGAAAAAGCTCGAGCTCGGCTCGATTCGAGCGTTAAATTTTGAGCTCGAGCTCGGCTCGTTATAAATAAAAGAAGCTCGAGCTCGGCTCGTTATAGGCTCGTTATTTATTTAAATTTACAATTAGTTCGGCTCGTAATATAAGACAACATAAATAAATGTTAAGCTTCAAAGTTCAAACCATATCAGGTGCAAATTATTAATTATTTATACAACTTAGTGAGTTTAATAAGAGCTCAGCGCTTAAGACTCCCTCAAATAGAAGTACAAGTTACAGTTGAGTCTCCTACCATTTTTATACTTATAAGGCTTTTTTTTCTTTTGTAATCGTAACTCTCATTCGATGTGGGAAGAGAAAAAAATAGTAACAATCAAAGAAACGTCCCATTATGAAGTGCTACTGTATACGTAACTAAGAAAAATACAATATTTACGGAGTATTAATTAATCAATAAACATTTAGCTTAAATTATAGTCCCATTGATGATCTGCTATTGTTCTTTCTTTCTTTTTTTTTTTTTTTTTTTTGAGTCAGAGGCTATTATGTCTTTTTCGTGAACGTCGTTGGGCGTATTTGTCAATTGTTGTACTCTTTGTATTTATTTGTTATAATATATAATACATATAATTATATTATAAACTATATTTGCTTTAAAAAAAAATAATAATAATAGAAAAATATGAAAGCTCGTTTAGGCTCGCGAGCTAGTTCGAGCTCAAGATATGAAGCTCGAGCTCGGGCTCGTTAACTAAATGAGCCATATGTTAAGCTCGAACTCGGGCTCGAGCTCGTTTAGGCTCGGCTCGAATCGAGCTTTTAACGAGTCGAGCTCTAGTAGCTCGCGAGTAGATCAGCTCATTTACACCCCTAGTTCCCGTGTATTCCAGTTCAAGCCGCCAGCACAAAAGTCAACGTCGACGGCCCTTCATAAGGAAATTATTTCGCGCATTAAACTTTAAATGTAGAATCTCAATATATTGCTCAGTTTGCCGGCCCAAAAGTCAACGCTGATGGCAGAGAGTCTCAACATTCAAAAAGAAAATCATTTCTTAAGTTCAAGATGCCAACGCAGAAAGTCAAGCGGCCAACCTAAGTTCCACCAACCTATGATAATGAAAAGAGGAGTAATGCTTCCTAGCACGGGACACAGAACAAGACTAGTTAGATCATAATAGCATTCAGATAAATGTTATAACATAGAGTAGAATCTAACATTGAACAGATTAGTTGACAACAGTCAAAAGATGGGCGCCGGTCGAGCCCCACCCCAGCAGTAAGGGTGCGGCTTAGGTTAACTAACACAAAGAAAATACAGTTCACTCAACGATTGCTATTGGGTTCTGAACAATAAAGAAACAACCAAGTTTAGTTTACTCAAGAAGTGCTCTTTTATTTTTTGAAGGGTAACCCTGTTGGAAGAGGACTTTCTCCTCCCGATGCAAGAAAAAGGCTGACGACCAAATTTTAGCTATATAAAGAAAGCCCTGGTTCCAGTTTCGAAGAGACACGTATAGTTTGTAGGTTTATTTTTGTCATTTACATTCTCTGTTCCGTTTCCATTTCCAAATTATATACAATTTACACTTTCAATTCAAGTTTCAAGCATTGCAATCTTCATTTCAAGTTTCAATTCAACAGAATGTTCCCGCTTGAAACAATGAAACGGTTAGTAGATTCAAGTAGCCGTTGATCGAAGGTATGATAAAGAATATGATTGATGTTATCATTATCCGAAATCTCGTACACTCAAACTTCGGTTCGCGAACATTTTTTGTCCCCCAAATGGCCAAATCTACGACAACTAAGTCATGAATATTGTGACAACCCGGAAATTTCCGACCAAATTTAAACTTTATCTTTATATCATTCCGACATGATAAGCAAAGTCTGTAATGTTGAAATCTCAAAAACTTTGAATTATGTTCATAAGATCAATTACCCTACGACTACTCTCGACGATTCACGAACAATTATGTGTAAATAGATATGTATGAATATATACATATGTGTGATTATTAAATTAAGAAATATTAATGAAACATTAAACGTTTGGTTAGTATGAGAATAAGTTACGAAGTCTATTATATTGCTTGAGAACGTTAACAAAGTATTAGATGAATAATACTTTACATAAACGTAATTATTTCAAAATATTTATCAACGGAATTAGAAGATAATATCAAATGATTGAATTATCAGATACATTGAATTATGATAACGAGTCTCTGTTGAGAGGTCCACCTTGATTTAAGAAATCTATTCTTTTTAACGGTATTCGGAAAATTGTAAAGTGATTTGCATATAAAAACAATGTGTCCATTAACGAGAGTTGGTCAAGATGTTAGTGGAGATTCTTGTTTAATTTTCAAAAGCATACTTTTCAGTGATTGACTCGTGTCCCATGGCAACTTATTTATTTAGTTTTCATAATATTAAGAACATTATTTGATATAATAACTTCTATTATTAAAACGAGTTTAAAGTATAAACGTTACGTGTTATAATACTTTCTAAACCGATTTAAAACGAACCTGGAAATATAGTTAGTTTTGAAAAACTAAGTATTATATAGATATTTTAAAATATATAAATTTATATTTCCAAATGAATATATATAAATATTTTACAAGTTGATAAAATATAATATTATTTAGTTGTAAAATGATTGATTTAAAATAATATGTTTTGATAATCATCGAGCTACTGATTTATAGAAGCAAATAACCACAACGCTCAATTTTTACAAGTTACATGTTTTACAAAATAATTTATCAAAGAGTAAGTCTAATTATTGTTAAAGGTACACGTCGCGTAACGTAAAAGGCTAGTTTTCTAAACGTACGAAAATGCGTTCGAAAAACCGGAACTGGCACGGAAGTCGAGCGTCAATATACAATTCATCGGTGCTAAAATTACAAATCAACTATGCACGAGAATATAATATAATATTTAATTAATTCTAAAGATTAAATATATTAAATATTAAATAAATATATATTTATGCATAATGTAGTGTCGGTAAGAGAAAATTAATGGAATTGTGCTGTCATAAAGTGCCATGCGATCGCATGAGCACCACACTCTTAACTCATGCGATCGCATGAGGGTAGAGGTCAGGAGATGTCTATAAAACTCGACGAGCTGGGCTTAAACATTCATTCACATATCTCTCTATCTATATTGTACTCAGTAATATATTTATTTTAAATATATTATTATTATTATTATTATTAAGATTAAGATTATTATTAATTGTATTATTATTATTAGTAGTATTATTATTACATAAAATACTACGACCAGGGTACGTAGTGTGATGCCCCGTCCTAATCCATCTGGACGAAGTCATCAACATTTGATCCCATAGCGATGATCGACTCCAAGTAATGTCCTTAAAATGAGCAAATGCACAGCGGAAGATTTCTTTCATACCTGAGAATAAACATGCTTTCAAGTGTCAACCAAAAGGTTGGTGAGTTCATAGGTTTATCTTAAAACAATAAAATTCATCATTTTGATAGACCACAAAATTTAAATGCTGCATGGTACAAATGGGCCCGAATCCTATACCCACCTGTAATGTACATGCTATATCTTTTAAATACAGTACATCTTTCTCGTGTACGAAACCATTTTCATAAATCATAGTAACCGTACACATATCTTGTGCACAAAAATAACATACACATAACCTGTGTATAAAATCATTCTCTCGATATATAACATTCACATCAACTGGTGGCAATTATCATGTCCACATAATTCAATGGTGGCAATTATCATGTCCACATAATTCAATGGTGGCAATTATCATGTCCACATAATTCAATGGTGGCAATTATCATGTCCACATAATTCAATAATAATCCGCAGAACTTCTGTCTGCATAATAATTCATTCGAGGAATGTTTTGCTTGTGTCTATCCCGTCAAACATTTATAAAAGCATTTCATGTATTCGCAGTTCAAAATATATTTCAAAAGCATTTAATAAAGCAGTTGTAAAAACAACGCATGTATTCTTAGTCCCAAAAATGTAAAGAGTAAAAGGGAGCAAATGAACTCACATAATGTATTTTGTAGTAGAAATACATATGACGACATTGAACAAGTGTAGGGTTAGCCTTGGATTCACGAACCTATATCATTTATATATCTATTAATACATATAACCGTAATTGAACAATTTCATATATTATAACTTATGCTATATATTATATATATATATATATATATATATATCTAATTCGTGTATATAATTAAAATAGTTAATATTTATGTGGTTATATATATACATATGATTAATATTTTATTAGAAATCAATGATTTGTTATACGTAAATATTTATATAATTAATTTTAATGTATATAATTATATGTATTGTTATGTGAAATGTCCCGTTCTTATTGATTAAAAACGTTCCATATTAATTGATTTCGTTGCGAGGTTTTGACCTCTATATGAGACATTTTTCAAAGACTGCATTCATTTTTAAAACAAACCATAACCTTTATTTCATAAATAAAGGTTTAAAAAGCTTTACGTAGATTATCAAATAATGATAATCTAAAATATCCTGTTTACACACGACCATTACATAATGGTTTACAATACAAATATGTTACATCGAAATCAGTTTCTTGAATGCAGTTTTTACACATTATCATACTAACATGGACTCCAAATCTTGTCCTTATTTTAGTATGCAATAGCGGAAGCTCTTAGTATTCACCTGAGAATAAACATGCTTTAAACGTCAACAAAAATGTTGGTGAGTTATAGGTTTAACCTATATATATCAAATCGTAACAATAGACCACAAGATTTCATATTTCAATACACATCCCATACATAGAGATAAAAATCATTCATATGGTGAATACCTGGTAACCGACATTAACAAGATGCATATATAAGAATATCCCATCATTCCGGGACACCCTTCGGATATGATATAAATTTCGAAGTACTAAAGCATCCGGTACTTTGGATGGGGTTTGTTAGGCCCAATAGATCTATCTTTAGGATTCGCGTCAATTAGGGTGTCTGTTCCCTAATTCTTAGATTACCAGACTTAATAAAAAGGGGCATATTCGATTTCGATAATTCAACCATAGAATGTAGTTTCACGTACTTGTGTCTATTTTGTAAATCATTTATAAAACCTGCATGTATTCTCATCCCAAAAATATTAGATTTTAAAAGTGGGACTATAACTCACTTTCACAGATTTTTTACTTCGTCGGGAAGTAAGACTTGGCCACTGGTTGATTCACGAACCTATAACAATATATACATATATATCAAAGTATGTTCAAAATATATTTACAACACTTTTAATATATTTTGATGTTTTAAGTTTATTAAGTCAGCTGTCCTCGTTAGTAACCTACAACTAGTTGTCCACAGTTAGATGTACAGAAATAAATCGATAAATATTATCTTGAATCAATCCACGACCCAGTGTATACGTATCTCAATATTGATCACAACTCAAACTATATATATTTTGGAATCAACCTCAACCCTGTATAGCTAACTCCAACATTCACATATAGAGCGTCTATGGTTGTTCCGAAATATATATAGATGTGTCGACATGATAGGTCGAAACATTGTATACGTGTCTATGGTATCTCAAGATTACATAATATACAATACAAGTTGATTAAGTTATGGTTGGAATAGATTTGTTACCAATTTTCACGTAGCTAAAATGAGAAAAATTATCCAATCTTGTTTTACCCATAACTTCTTCATTTTAAATCCGTTTTGAGTGAATCAAATTGCTATGGTTTCATATTGAACTCTATTTTATGAATCTAAACAGAAAAAGTATAGGTTTATAGTCGGAAAAATAAGTTACAAGTCGTTTTTTTAAAGGTAGTCATTTCAGTCGAAAGAACGACGTCTAGATGACCATTTTAGAAAACATACTTCCACTTTGAGTTTAACCATAATTTTTGGATATAGTTTCATGTTCATAATAAAAATCATTTTCCCAGAATAACAACTTTTAAATCAAAGTTTATCATAGTTTTTAATTAACTAACCCAAAACAGCCCGCGGTGTTACTACGACGGCGTAAATCCGGTTTTACGGTGTTTTTCGTGTTTTCAGGTTTTAAATCATTAAGTTAGCATATCATATAGATATAGAACATGTGTTTAGTTGATTTTAAAAGTCAAGTTAGAAGGATTAACTTTTATTTGCGAACAAGTTTAGAATTAACTAAACTATGTTCTAGTGATTACAAGTTTAAACCTTCGAATAAGATAGCTTTATATGTATGAATCGAATGATGTTATGAACATCATTGCTACCTCAAGTTCCTTGGATAAACCTACTGGAAATGAGAAAAATAGATCTAGCTTCAAAGGATCCTTGGATGGCTTGAAAGTTCTTGAAGCAAAATCATGACACGAAAACAATTTCAAGTAAGATTTCCACTCGAAATAAGATTGTTATAGTTATAGAAATTGAATTAAAGTTTGAATATGATTATTACCTTGTATTAGAAAGATAACCTACTGTAAGTAACAAAGGTTTCTTGATCTTGGATGATTACTTGGAATGGATTTAGAAAACTTGGAAGTAAACTTGCAATCTTGGAAGTATTCTTGATTTTATGAAACTAGAACTTTTGGAATTTATGAAGAACACTTAGAACTTGAAGATAGAACTTGAGAGAGATCAATTAGATGAAGAAAATTGAAGAATGAAAGTGTTTGTAGGTGTTTTTGGTCGTTGGTGTATGGATTAGATATAAAGGATATGTAATATTGTTTTCATGTAAATAAGTCATGAATGATTACTCATATTTTTGTAATTTTATGAGATATTTCAAGCTAGTTGCTAAATGATGGTTCCCACATGTGTTAGGTGACTCACATGGGCTGCTACGAGCTGATCATTGGAGTGTATATACCAATAGTACATACATCTAAAAGCTGTGTATTGTACGAGTACGAATACGGGTGCATACGAGTAGAATTGTTGATGAAACTGAACGAGGATGTAATTGTAAGCATTTTTGTTAATTAGAAGTATTTTGATAAGTGTCTTGAAGTCTTTCAAAAGTGTATGAATACATATTAAAACACTACATGTATATACATTTTAACTGAGTCGTTAAGTCATCGTTAGTCGTTACATGTAAATGTTGTTTTGAAACCTTTAGGTTAATGATCTTGTTGAATGTTGTTAACCCATTGTTTATTATAACAAATGAGATGTTAAATTGTTATATTATCATGATATTATGATATATAATATATCTTAGTATGATATATATACAGTTAAATGTCGTTACAACGATAATCGTTACATATATGTCTCGTTTTGAAATCATTAAGTTAGTAGTCTTATTTTTACATATGTATTTCATTGTTAATACACTTAATAATATATTTACTTATTATTTAACATAATTAACCAAGTGTATCAATATCTTAATATGATTCATATGTACCTAGTAAGACGTTGTTATAACGATAATCGTTATATATATATATATATCGTTTTCGAGTTTCTTAAATTAATAGTCTCATTTTTATGTATATAACTCATTGTTAAAATACCTAATAAGATACATAGTTATAATAAAATCATGTTAACTATAAATATAACCATATATATGTCATCGTATAGTTTTTACAAGTTTTAACGTTCGTGAATCACCGGTCAACTTGGGTGGTCAATTGTCTATATGAACCTATTTCAATTAATCAAGTCTTAACAAGTTTGATTGCTTAACATGTTGGAAACACTTAATCATGTAAATAACAATTTCATTTAATATATATATAAAATGGAAAAGTTCGGGTCACTACAGTACCTACCCGTTAAATAAATTTTGTCCCGAAATTTTAAGCAGTTGGAGGTGTTGACGTATCTTCTGGAAATAAATGCGGGTATTTCTTCTTCATCTGATCTTCACGCTCCCAGGTGAACTCGGGTCCTCTACGAGCATTCCATCGAACCTTAACAATCGGTATCTTGTTTTGTTTAAGTCTCTTAACCTCACGATCCATTATTTCGATGGGTTCTTCAATGAATTGAAGTTTTTCATTGATTTGGATTTCGTCCAACGGAATAGTGAGATCTTCTTTAGCAAAACATTTCTTCAAATTTGAGACGTGGAAAGTGTTATGTACAGCTGCGAGTTGTTGAGGTAGCTCCAGTTGGTAAGCTACTGGTCCGACACGATCTATAATCTTGAATGGTCCAATGTACCTTGGATTTAGTTTCCCCCGTTTACCAAATCGAACAACGCCTTTCCAAGGTGAAACCTTAAGCATGACCATTTCTCCAATTTCAAACTCTATATCTTTTCTTTTACTGTCCGCGTAGCTCTTTTGTCGACTCTGGGCGGTTTTCAATCTTTGTTGAATTTGGATGATTTTCTCGGTAGTTTCTTGTATTATCTCTGGACCCGTAATCTGTCTATCCCCCACTTCACTCCAACAAATCGGAGACCTGCACTTTCTACCATAAAGTGCTTCAAACGGCGCCATCTCAATGCTTGAATGGTAGCTGTTGTTGTAGGAAAATTCTGCTAACGGTAGATGTCGATCCCAACTGTTTCTGAAATCAATAACACAAGCTCGTAGCATGTCTTCAAGCGTTTGTATTGTCCTTTCGCTCTGCCCATCAGTTTGTGGATGATAGGCAGTACTCATGTCTAGACGAGTTCCCAATGCTTGCTGTAATGTCTGCCAGAATCTTGAAATAAATCTGCCATCCCTATCAGAGATAATAGAGATTGGTATTCCATGTCTGGAGACGACTTCCTTCAAATACAGTCGTGCTAACTTCTCCATCTTGTCATCTTCTCTTATTGGCAGAAAGTGTGCTGACTTGGTGAGACGATCAACTATTACCCAAATAGTATCATAGCCACTTGCAGTCCTTGGCAATTTAGTAATGAAATCCATGGTAATGTTTTCCCATTTCCATTCCGGGATTTCAGGTTGTTGTAGTAGACCTGATGGTTTCTGATATTCAGCTTTGACCTTAGAACACGTCAAACATTCTCTTACATATTTAGCAATATCGGCTTTCATACCTGGCCACCAAAAATGTTTCTTAAGATCCTTGTACATCTTCCCCGTTCCAGGATGTATTGAGTATCTGGTTTTATGAGCTTCTCTAAGTACCATTTCTCTCATATCTCCAAATTTTGGTACCCAAATTCTTTCAGCCCTATACCGGGTTCCGTCTTCCTGAATATTAAGATGCTTCTCCGATCCTTTGGGTATTTCATCCTTTAAATTTCCCTCTTTTAAAACTCCTTGTTGCGCCTCCTTTATTTGAGTAGTAAGGTTAGTGTGAATCATTATATTCATAGATTTTACTCGAATGGGTTCTCTGTCCTTTCTGCTCAAGGCGTCGGCTACCACATTTGCCTTTCCCGGGTGGTAACGAATCTCAAAGTTGTAATCATTCAACAATTCAATCCACCTACGCTGCCTCATATTCAGTTGTTTCTGATTAAATATGTGTTGAAGACTTTTGTGGTCGGTATATATAATACTTTTGACCCCATATAAGTAGTGCCTCCAAGTCTTTAATGCAAAAACAACCGCGCCTAATTCCAAATCATGCGTCGTATAATTTTGTTCGTGAATCTTCAATTGTCTAGACGCATAAGCAATCACCTTTGTTCGTTGCATTAATACACAACCGAGACCTTGCTTTGATGCATCATAATAAATCACAAAATCATCATTCCCTTCAGGCAATGACAATATAGGTGTCGTAGTTAGCTTTTTCTTCAATAACTGGAACGCTTTCTCTTGTTCATCCTTCCATTCAAATTTCTTCCCTTTATGCGTTAATGCAGTCAAGGGTTTTGCTATTCTGGAAAAGTCTTGGATGAACCTTCTGTAGTAACCAGCTAGTCCTAAAAACTGGCGTATGTGTTTCGGAGTTTTCGGGGTTTCCCACTTTTCAACAGTTTCTATCTTTGCCGGATCCACCTTAATACCTTCTTTGTTCACTATGTGACCGAGGAATTGAACTTCTTCCAACCAAAATGCACACTTTGAAAACTTAGCGTACAATTCTTCCTTCCTCAACACTTCTAACACCTTTCTCAAATGTTCACCGTGTTCTTGGTCATTCTTTGAGTAAATAAGTATGTCATCAATGAAAACAATGACAAAATTGTCAAGGTATGGTCCACATACTCGGTTCATAAGGTCTATGAACACAGCTGGTGCATTAGTCAATCCAAACGGCATAACCATAAACTCGTAATGACCATAACGCGTCCTAAAAGCAGTCTTTGGAATATCATCTTCTTTCACCCGTATTTGATGATACCCGGAACATAAGTCAATCTTTGAATAAACAGAGGAGCCTTGTAGTTGATCAAATAAGTCGTCGATTCTCGGTAGTGGGTAGCGGTTCTTGATGGTAAGTTTGTTCAACTCTCGGTAGTCGATACACAACCTGAATGTACCATCTTTCTTCTTAACAAATAAAACAGGAGCTCCCCACGGTGATGTGCTTGGTCGAATGAAACCACATTCTAATAGTTCTTGCAGTTGGCTTTGCAGTTCTTTCATCTCGCTGGGTGCGAGTCTGTAAGGAGCACGAGCTATTGGTGCAGCTCCTGGTACAAGATCTATTTGAAATTCAACAGATCGATGTGGAGGTAGTCCCGGTAATTCTTTCGGAAATACATCGGGAAATTCTTTTGCGACAAAAACATCATTGATGCTCTTTTCTTCAGTTTTTACTTTCTCGACATGTGCTAGAACAGCATAGCAACCTTTTCTTATTAGTTTTTGTGCCTTCAAATTACTAATAAGATGTAGCTTCGTGTTGCCCTTTTCTCCGTACACCATTGAGGGTTCTCCTTCTTCTCGTACAATGCGAATTGCATTTTTATAACATACGATCTCTGCTTTCACCTTCTTTAGCCCGTCCATGCCAACTATTACATCAAAACTCCCTAACTCTACTGGTATCAAATCAATCTTAAATATTTCAGTACCCAGTTTAATTTCTCGATTCCGGCATATATAATCTGCTGAAATTAATTTACCGTTTGCTAATTCGAGTAAAAATTTACTATCCAACGGCGTCAATGGACAACTTAATTTAGCACAAAAATCTCTACTCATATAGCTTCTATATGCACCCGAATCAAATAAAACGTAAGCAGATTTATTGTCAATAAGAAACGTACCCGTAACAAGCTCCGGGTCTTCCTGTGCCTTTGCCGCATTAATATTGAAAACTCTTCCGCGGCCTTGTCCATTCGTGTTCTCCTGGTTCGGGCAATTTCTAATAATGTGGCCCAGTTTTCCACATTTATAACAAACTACATTGGCATAACTTGCTCCGACACTACTTGCTCCACCATTACTCGTTCCGACACCATTTGTTCCTTTCGTTCTGTTAACCCCTGGTCCGTAGACCTCACACTTCACCACGCTATGACCATTTCTTTTACACTTGTTGCAAAATTTGGTGCAGAACCCCGAGTGATACTTTTCACACCTTTAGCATAGCTGCTTCTGATTGTTGTTGTTGTTGCGGTTATTATTGTTGTTGGGATGATTGTTGTAGTTGCTGTTGTTGTTGTTGTTATTGTTGTTGTTGTTGGGCCGTTTGTTGTAGTTGCGATTGATGTTGCGATAGTTGTTGCGATTATTGTTGTAATTGCTGTTGTTGTTGTATTGGTGATTCTTATTACCGTTTTCCTCCCACTTTCTTTTGACTTGCTTCACATTGGCCTCTTCAGCCGTCTGTTCTTTAATTCTTTCCTCAATCTGGTTCACTAGTTTGTGAGCCATTCTACATGCCTGTTGTATGGAGGCGGGCTCGTGTGAACTTATATCTTCTTGGATTCTTTCCGGTAATCCTTTCACAAACGCGTCGATCTTCTCTTCCTCATCTTCGAACGCTCCCGGACACAATAGGCACAATTCTGTGAATCGTCTTTCGTACGTGGTAATATCAAATCCTTGGGTTCGTAACCCTCTAAGTTCTGTCTTGAGCTTATTGACCTCGGTTCTGAGACGGTACTTCTCGTTCATCAAGTGCTTGAATGCTGACCACGGTAGTGCGTAAGCATCATCTTGTCCCACTTGCTCTAGATAGGTATTCCACCATGTTAACGCAGTACCCGTGAAGGTATGCGTAGCGTACTTCACTTTGTCCTCTTCAGTACACTTACTTATGGCAAACACCGATTCGACCTTCTCGGTCCACCGTTTCAATCCGATCGGTCCTTCGGTTCCATCAAATTCCAAAGGTTTGCAGGCAGTGAATTCTTTGTA